>NC_053402.1:11862823-12072823 GCF_016859285.1 Xiphias gladius | reverse complement strand
CACAAAAAGAAAGTAATTTTATTGACCCATGCTTAACAGATTTCTCGGGAAGTAAATTGTAAATTCAATCAGTGTCATAGCCTTAATCTTTAGCCTCACATTCAGCTTCCCCACTCAGTGATTTGTCATAGTTGCACATAACTAATACGTATGCACAGGAGGGATTACTTCAGACTGCAGCTATCTCCCGCTGTGTATAGCCTGTTCTACCTTCACCTCATTACACGTCTCCATGAATTTGAAGATTCACAATAGCAGAATGAAATCCCCTGGTAGAGTCAAAATACACACATCGGCAAGACGTCATCACACAATGTACAGAAGCTTTAGCTGCTGTAATTGATAGTATCCAGGCTTTATATATCTGTCTGCCGCAGCAGCTCTCTGTGTGACTTAGGCTAAACCTGCCACACTAATAGTGGATTGGATGTTTTTGTCACTTCCTAAATTGGCCCACCACTGAAATCCAATTGAGTGAGATTACCCCCCTCTGCCTTATGCACACACTTTTATGTATATGATTGTGCTAGAGTTTGCACATGCAAAGACACAACAGTCAAAATCCTAAGATGTGAAATAATAGTGTTGTTCTTTACTTAAAAAGGTTTGATAATACATGATATACACTCTATAGCTTTTCTACAGATGTTTTGTGTTATTGGTAAACATATTATGGTCCAGATCCTACTTGGACTGTTTTCATTTCTGGTTCCCGTGTTTTTAAAAACGTGTATTTTTTTTTTATTCTCATTTTGCAATTCATCCATTCATACACAGTGTGTTTCTTGTCTTGTAAAGTGACTGCCCTCAACTGAGCAGTGTTGTCATCTGTTTCAGTCGGAAGGTTAGAAGAACGAGAGCTGGAGCTCAAGAAGGAATACAACTCCCTCTATCAGAGACACACAGAGGTGAGTGGGTGAGGAAGGAAAGAAGTGTTGTGGAGTTGTAAACATTAATAACATTTGTGACTAGTTTCCTCTGGGCCTTTTGCTTTGACTTCTGCAGATGATCCATAATTATATGGAGCACGTCGAGAGGATCAAAATGCAGCAGATTAGTGAGACTTCAGACTCGAGCTCGGTCGGCAGAGTCAGGTAAGATCACACGGAACAAGTTTTTGTTAAGAAACAAGTGTGAAGTCCACCAGGAAGAACAATCTTTCTTGGAAAATAAACCTATGGACCAAACCTGTGAACAAGTTTATTTGAACTTATTGTACGAGTGATCTTCTACCTGCAAATCAGAACACTACCGCAGCAAACACTCAGTGGATAACAATGGCTCAAGTGAGACAACATTCTGAGATTGATCCTGTGGAAAACATGATCAGAAATCATTTTTCTTATCCCTCTTACCACTCCAGGAGAGAGCGGCCTCTTTCATTGGGGATATTCCCCTCATCTGGTGGGGCATCTCTGCTAATCCCAGACCCCCAGACCAAAGCAGAGACACCCGGCACAGAGGGCTGGAGGTTCACCGACCCAACACAGCCACGGTCCAACGCTAGCCTCAAGGTGGGTGTGTGTGGATGGCACCTCCATTTGAACTTTAGGTTCACAGTTGGTGGGAAATAAAGACTTATTCCTGCAGAGAATAAACTCATGTCAGGGTCAGACTACATGATATCGGCCTGATGACTTACATGGGGAGTTTGGAAATGAGTGTCAGTGTAGCATAGTGAAAGACAAATGATGCCATGTTTTTGATGTTCGACTCAAAGGCCAACATGTTAGAATGTTTTGGCTCGTTTGACTGTGTCCTCCTCCTCATTATTACCTCATTATCTTTGGTCCAGAGTCTCAGTTGTGTGTCCTATTTGGCAACGTGTAAAATTCTGATTGTCCGGTCTGAATTCTGATGATCGTAAATGATGAAAAAACCAATGTGTAGTCTGATCCCATTATTACTCTGTTCACTTAACTGTTAAGAGCAAATGGTTAAAACGACATTGCTTATTTCACATTGTTTGATATCTGAATACCAACTACTACCTGAACACACTCATTGTTTTATCCGTCTGATCAAAATAAATGTCAATAGTTTAAAATCACAAACTATGGAGACTGATGTGATCGCTGTAATCCCATTTCTAGCCCTCCTGCTAGTGCTAGAAGAGTTTTTTGCGGTTTTGGCTCTGGATCCATTTAAAAATAGAGAGCCTTTGATTGGGCTCCGCCGTGCTTGAGCGTGTTTTAGAAGGCATCTGACAAGGCAATCTCTGTTTTCAGACTTCCTCCTCAACCTCCTCTTTAGCCATTGATGAATATGCAAACTTCCCCTAGCGCGGCAGTCAGAAGAGATCATTAAATGTATCTCATGAATATTCATAATTGCAACAATTTTCGTTTTGATACAGGCACAAATTATTGTTATGTTGTGTCAGCTACAATTAAGCTGTTCTCTAGGCAAAACAATGATTGGCACTCTCCAAAACATTTTTGCTATGTGGGCTATGTTTGTATCTGTGGCAGTTGGGACCTGAGGGGTGACAATGCAATTTCATCCCACTGCTGCGTTTTTGTTAAAACTGGGACATCGGCTCTGCGGCGCGGTGCATGACGGGAGTGATGCCGCTGTATGGCTCACAGCCAGTCACTGAGGGAGAAAAAGGCTAGCTGGACTGGGATTGGTTCTTATGTAATCAGTGCTACAGGACGGTTATTGTTGAGACGTGGCCTTTTGAACACGAGTGGCTTTGATATGCAGACGGGCTCCTAGAGTTGAACAGACCCCTCATATTTATTTACGGGAGAGGGTGGTGTTGCTTTGATGAGTGACAGGTCAATGATGTGCATATGCCTGCATGCCAGCCATGATCTAATTTCCATCCTCAATATGAGTCAAAACCATCTGATTGTCTTTAAAATTGGCATATTTATATTTATTATTATATATATATATATATCATTAAATTTTATTTCATTTAAAGGTACCTTAAAAAAGCAGTGGCACTTAAAGGATGAGTTCACATTTTTTGAAGTTTATTTTAAACCAATACTGACATGGCGATGTGTATTGAAATATTTTTGGCTGCTGTAATAATTCCTCATTTCCATACTGGTCACAAAGAGATCACTTCTAAAAACGGTTTCAGTGTAAGTGATGGGGCGAATTCACGCTCCTCCGTCTGTAAAAAAGCATTCTAAAAGTAGGCTGAACTGATGTGTGTGCGTGTTGGCCACGTGCGCGCGCACACACACACACACACACACACACAAAGGCTCAAACGCATCTGTATATTTTGCCACACACAGCAATACTTTTCCATTCACTTCACAGACATGCACACTTTGAGGTGTATGCATTTCTCCTTAACTGCCTCTGCACATGTGAGCTTTATGTCGACCCCCCAAAGGAAAGGGAGGGTAAGAGTGCGCAGGACTCTACTTGGGGGAATTCACTGGCTGACGACTGCAAGGTAGTTGGATGAGTGGTGGCTAGCGGAAGTGCCAGCAACAGGGGCACGCCCGCATTGGCTGTGGACAGCAGAGTGTTTGTGTTTGCGTGTGTGTGTGTGTGTGTGTGTGTGTGTGAGCTTCAGTAGTCTCCTCCACTCTGCTGTTTCATCTTTTCAAAAGCGTTGCCTCTCACTTTGTGCATTTATAGACCCTCGCTTCACAGACCACCTGTCCTAGACTGTGCTACATGCAACCATGTCCTGTCTGTAGGCTACATTGGGGTCTTTCAAATAAGTGCACACAACAGTCAGTCGTGCCACAGATGGGATTGGTTAATTATTTATCCTTTAGATTCAATAGCAGCGTGGTTGCATCTGGCCTCTAATTTGCTTTTCATTTCATTGAAAATGCATGAGTTTTATATTTCACATGCTTCTTTGTATTTTTGCGTCATTCATGTAGCTCTTTACTGATCACTCATTATACAATTAACATACCATTATACATTTAATCAGTATGCTGTCTCCTAATGCTGTAGTTGTGTAACATTAGACTTAGTCCAGTAGATCTATAATTTCAGTTTCTTCTAAACCATTTTTAGTTTTTCGATCCTGTGTCAGTTGTGTTGTGTTGTGTACTAGAGGTAGAATGGCAGCTCTCATTGTGGCCATGATTTCTGTTCAGTTGATGTTTTTGCAAAGCTGTGTAGCTCTGTGTGGACTTTGTGTCTCAGTTTATGTTGCTCATTTTTCTTTCTCTGCATCTGAAAGACATACAGCTATCCTCAAGTGTTTCAAGGTTCTTTCTTTTTTGTGTTAATTTATAGTATATCTTTTAGGTTCCCTGATGTTTTCTTGAGCTCCAATTTCGCAAAATTGGCCTGTAGCTTAGTATTTCAGATTTTTTGTATTTAAGAAAAGTTTTTCTTGGTCTAATAAGAATCTAATTAAAGCCAAAAGATAATCAGAAAATCAGTTTTAGAAGTAGAATTTCAGTTTGAGATCATTACGATGCTCTTGCTCTCCACAGTGTAAGAGCTGACGGAAATTGGACTCTCGTGTTTTCTGTTATACTGCATGTGTAGCATATGCAGTGAATCTCAAGCCTTTTCTAGTTTGTGATTAGCTCTTTCTCTGTTCCAACAACTGTCCATGTTAACCTGTTAGATCGTAAACTGTGTCATGTTGTTGTCGTTTTCTTTGTGGTCCAAACATGTTCGACATGTTTTTATTCCCTCATTTTGGCACTGGTCCATTTAAAGCGTCATCTTCACCCTTGACTTTGAGCAGCTCTCTGTAAATGTTGCCATAAAGCAGTCCCCTGCGTTTACAGGATGAGTTGTCGGACTTCACCGGCTCCAAGTCGGCCACACCGATGTCCACCACTGCGTCGGACATGGAGAGAGAAGATGGGAACAGTAAGAGCACTGAGGTGCAGGCAGCACCAGGGACCAGATCCATATCAGTGGGTAGGATCAAACATCATGAAACTGTTATTTACAGATTCACAATCAGTAGTCATCCGTTAGTTTTGGTGGATTTCATGCATATTTCTTTTTTGTCATTTACCGTATATAGCACAAATATTTGGTATACTGTGTTAATGCTGTATAGGGGTCATAAAAAATCTTTTTTTGTTACTTCGATCTACAAATACCACAAATAAGGACGCTTTTTTCCTTTTCTTTGGTAATCTGTCGTGTTCTGAAGGTTTGCCTGAAAATGACGACAGCTCAGATGTGAAGGACATTATTGAGTCCACCCCTGAGCTGGACATGGATCTCATTGGATACAAGCTCTGCAGGTAGTACAAAGAACTTGCTGTTGGGATGGTTTCAAACAAAGTTTCACAGGCTAGAAAAACATCACGTCCTGTTGTTATTACTCTACCAGTACCCCTACCAAAGGCATTGAGAACATGGCGTTTGACCGCAATACAGACTCTCTGTTTGAGGAGCTGTCGTCTGCAGGCACTGGGCTCATAGGGGATGTGGATGAAGGGGCTGACCTGCTGGGTGAGTAAGAACTCTATCTTCATTGGAGCAATGTAGCACTGAAATGGAATAATGTTGCTGCAATCCTGTCAGATCTTCTGGATAAATTTCACCTGGCGAGTTGTGACATATTGTGTAATGAAACTGAAATGTCTTGATTCAATTACAAATTCACTCAGTGGTTGTTTATGTGAAAGAACATGCCTTTTCTCGGTACTTGAATATTTACAATATATGATGGGTTCAGCAAATGCCCAGTTCACATGTTATGTGAAGATTAAGCATATAAATTATACCATTATACCATGGCCACTGAAAATACTCCTTGTATTGTGGTGTTTAATGGTTAAATGATTTTGAGAAAATAAATAGATATGAAATGAAGTGTAATACTTTTTACAATTTGATTTTGATATATTCCTTATGGTTCCCTGCTATTAAAACTACAGTTAACTCTAGCAAGGGTACTTATGATATTTCAAAATTTAAAAAGGGATGCGAATTGTTATGCAGCCTATCTTTCTCTGATCTTGTGCCCGTGGTATGATAATACTCTAAAAAATATGCTTCAAGGTCTCCTGACAAACATGCCTGTACTTCAGGTTGTGGTGGTAATTGCCAAATTTTAATGAAAAGATTATGTGACATCAGAGAATTTTTCATAATGTAATTGACTACAACTGTTTTCTTGCTTTATCAGTGAAACATTGGTCAGTACATCCAAAACAATGTGTAATAACCCTGAATATTTCTTATCTCTGTAATCAGTGCTTTTCTGGGTTTTTCAAAATGATCTGCTACTATGTTTGGCTCATAGCTGTTGTTCTACTGATAGTACTAGTTTCAAACTCCAGCACCTGCTGTTTGCTCCAGTGCTACACCACTTGCTTTGGTCCAGCTGTTATACTACGCAGTGTTAGCCATCTACCCATGTTAACATCACCTCTCTCTCTCCCGTGTCTCATCCTCTGGCTTTTGTCCATAATCCCAGTGGAGTACTCTGGTGTGTATGACCTCAGACCTTTCCTAAACTTAACATTCTTCTGTAATGTCCCCGTGACCCCAACTCATTAGTCACTTTCTGCCATATCCGCCATTGCTGCAGCTCACAGCTTTTTTTTCATTATGTTTGATAACGGTTGGCATTCAGTCGGTTCACTAATGCACAGATTATAGTTTTTCAGCTGCCTACTTTTGACTTTTGACTACTTTTGACAAAGGGCGGTGCATGTATGATGGAGTTTAATGCTTCTTTTGTTGGCCTAACTGTTCTTTTTACAGCTTAAAATATTTTTTTGCCCTGGTATTTTCCTCTTTTCCTTCTCTTTACTGCTGTGATTGTCATATGTAACTAGTCTTATAGATTCGGCAGCGTCTCTTCCTCTTTGCTTGCGGAGTCAACAGCTAAACGTTCAGCTCTGGCTCCTCCATCATTTTGGTCATTCCACTGGCTCAAACTATATCCGCATTTCTCTCTCTTTCTCTCTCTTCCTTATTCTTTCCGCCTGACTTGGATTGCATGGTTTTCTCAGACCTTAGTTTGATTGGTAAGACCTCACCCACTCTATCCATCCTTCTCCTGTCAGTCATGTGACATATGCTGTGGGTTTGTGGATTGGTGTGTTGTGGTAGTTTCTTGTACTGTGAAACCTACAGTAGCAAATATCTCACTAGGGGATATTTCACATTACACATAGTGCCTTGTTGGATTTGATTATAGTACGAATAATCTACAGTGGTAAATTTGAATTATGTAGTGCTTATGTAGTCACTTCTCCAGCTTGTTGTCAGATTTTTTTTTTTTTTTTCTTTTGTAATAAAATTCAAACGTCATCATTAATTCCGTTCAGGTATGGGCCGGGAAGTTGAAAATCTCATTCAGGAGAATTCACAACTGCTTGAGACAAAGTAAGTACAAAACTTAATGTTTTTTGTTTAATGGCTTTCCCAGTTAAAATGTGCCTTGGACCCAGAGGAAAAATAAATTAAAAAAATGCTGAATAATGTTACTAAAATGTCCTTGTCCCCTCTCTGTCCAGGAATGCCCTGAACGTGGTGAATAAGGATTTGATATTGAAGGTGGACGAGTTGACCTGTGAGAAGGAGATGTTGCAGGGAGAGATGGAGGCCGTGCTGCAGGCCAAGACCAAGCTGGAGGACAAAAACAGAGAGCTGGAGGAAGAACTCAAAAAGTACGTAACATTCTTAACAGATAGAACTTTGCAAATAACTACTACTGTGCTTATGCAAAACAACAACAGAATGTTTCCCAAATATCTTTTCCAGAGTGCGACTGGAAATGGAGGATGTGAAACAGAAAACTAAAGACGAAGAAGATGTGAGTCTTCTGCAGCTGAACTTTATATAACATGTTTGACCTGTTTCTGTCAAGATGTGGCTCATTCCTGAAATACTAAATGTATTTATGTCCAGTCATTGCTGGGTTTAATTGTGTGCTGCCGCAGAGTGATGTACCTACAGCCCAGAGGAAGCGTTTCACCAGAGTGGAAATGGCCAGAGTGCTGATGGAGAGAAACCAGTACAAAGAGAGACTGATGGAGCTACAGGAAGCTGTTCGGTGGACAGAGATGATCAGGTACAGCGCAAAGGGCTGCAAGTTTACACATGTACATAATCCCGTTTTTGTTTAAATTAAAGTTACTATTCTAATCCTGTACTTGTGTGTCTCTAAACTGACAGTTAACATGATCATCATCTTGTCCTTTTCTTTAGGGCCTCGAGGGAAAATCCGACGCTCACAGAAAAAAAGAAATCCAGCATCTGGCAGTTGTGAGTCCTCTCAACTTTACCGTTTCTTTTTTTAAAACTACAATATCTTCTACCTTTTGTCGGGGCTTTAGTTTTGACAGCCTTCCAAGTTAACTTTTGTGACATTTTCTCCCAAGTTATTCAAATACATTTTTTTCTTATCTCTTCCGTGATGTGCTATTGAATTGGCAGCATTAGGTAAAGATGGTTTAAAAAACCTTCCCCCTGCCAAACCTCTCTCTTGCCCTCTACTGACACAGAGCTGTTCCCTCCATTACAAATGGATCCAACTTTGATGTGTCTTTATCCATTATCTTTGCTCTCCATGCAGTGCATCAGTTGTTGTTATCACAAACTGCTCAGACATGACTCTCCTTGTACCCCTGGGATCTCCTGTCTCCTGCCTGCTGTGTGCCTTTTGGTGTTTTCCCACTCTGTCTGCTCATAGGGCGCTAAAGAGGGACAGAGTTTCTCCAGCACCCTTAATATATGTTCATATTCTGTCTTAAGTCAGGTTGTACCTGCAGATTGGTTGGCTTTTTCTATTATAGGAATTTTTTCAACAGGTTAAGTAGATGTCTTACAAACCAAGCAATGTTATTTTATTTTGGACTTTTAGCAACATATAAATCGCTGGGGACACATCAGTTTTCAGTCTGCTATTTTTATTGTAACAATTTCTCCCCCATCTTTTCTGCACAGCAGTTTCTATTGTATAGTTTCTATGGAAACTATAAACAGCATGATTGAACAGCATTCATTCTGAAACAATGAATTGTACAATAAGATATTTTATTTAGGTTTTATTCTTTGAACTCTAATGCTTTTATCTGTTTATTCAAACTGGTATCAATTTTATGTACACTTGCTAAATGGTTGAATTATGTGTAATTTATACATGGATATGTGCTGCTTTTAGATGGTAAAGACACAAATAGGAATAGAGATGAAGTGCTCAGCTACACCACAACTCCCAGCATGCTTTATGTCACTGTACAGTACATGTTTGTGATAGTTCCTTGTGTGCCCGATCGGTTGGTGATCCCCCTACCCTTCTTTTTCCCTCCACTCCTGTGGGCTCTGTTTCCCTCTTGGCTTTCTGTAACTTCACCACCTGCAGCTTCAGCAGACTGTTTAGCTCCTCCTCCAGTGCCCCCGCTATAAAGAAGGTGGAGTCCCAGTCTAACGTGAAATACAACGCCCCGGTGAACTTGGTAAAGAGGAGTAGCACCTTCTCCCAGTTCCCCACAGAGAAGTCCAAGACCTTCGACTTCCTCAACGAAGAGTGAGTAATGGAGTCAAGTGACTGTGAGTTTGGTGCATGTAATATCAAGGTGGACACGTTTAGGGAAGTTCTGAAGAAGGCACAGAATGTGGAACTTGCATAACCTGAGGTCTGCCATGACTCATTCCAACAACATTTGTAGAGAAATTTTCACCTAATGGCCTGTGATAATGAACATGTATATAATGTATGTGTTACCTGATCACATTTTCTCTGTCTGCACTCTTTCTGTAGAAAGGATCAGTGCAGCTCGCCATCGCGTAAAGAGCAGAAGAGAGCCCAGTACAGACAGGTCAAGGCCCACATGCAGAAGGAGGATGGACGAGTCACTGCGCACGGCTGGAGTCTGCCCAGCAAATACAAGGTGGGAATTGAAGGTTTGAAGGGAATAGTCTGAATTTCGTTCTGAATGGCTGCGGTCGCATGGTCCAAAACATTACGTGCTATTTTTTCTCCTCACCACTTTTTCCTTGACCTCAATGGAAAATGTCATGTCATGTTCGTAAGGACTTGGATGGTCCAGTGTACCCTCTGCGGAGTGAGATAAGGAAGGAAGCATTGACGCACCTTTCCTTAGCATTTAGGGAAATCCACTGGCTCTTTAAATGGCTGCCACTCACATACTTCCGGGTCATTTCACTCAGTTAGGAACCTTTCTAAGTAAAAAAGACTATTTGACCTCAGCCAATGAGCACAGCACGGACTTGGAATTATTTACTGATAGTTAACAGTGTCAACAACAGGGCAGGGGAGAAAGACCCCAGGTGATATTTGGGCCCATTTTCGTTACAATGGGGCTGAGAAAAAGAAAGAATGCATCGCTTTATCTTTTTTTCATAAAATAAATTTGACTAAGTTGACAAAAAATGATTGGTTTTGGTTAGACTAGATTGACTGAAATGTTCAATATAATCTGATGACTAAAAAAAGACAAGTCAATGTCAAGTTCTCATTGATTTAAAACTAGACTAAAATAGTTAGTTTTCTTTAAAATTTTAAACTTTTAGTCAACTAAAACTTCTCTAAAAATCATGATGAGGTTGACTAAATATGATTCATTTTACACAGAACTAAGACTAAAGAACAAAATAGTTGTCTGTTTTTCATTTCAGATCAGTGATATTGATCAAGACTGTCAATTTTAATTTGGTTCCCCTGACTCAGCTTCCCTCTTTTGAACAAGACATTAATTTAAATTTTCCACTAGATGGAGCTTGACACAGATTTATGTAGCGGTGACATAAATATGAACATTGTAAAGGTTTATGTGCAGTTTTCCACATTCTGGGACTGACTGAGGAATGTTTTGTTTATATGTCGTTTACTTATCTTTGTAGCTGACGTTGCTTTCTGCTGAGCATAAATGGGGGCTATGTTTAGGGTACCACTGCTCCATCTGTGCTGTGTAACAAAGGGAAATTGTTATTTACTACTGCATTACACCTAAATGAAAGCTGCACTAAGTGATATCTGCGAGAGCTGTTTTTGTCTTCAAAGCAGACAAAGGGAAGGGCTGTTTCCTTTTAACCTAGTAATCTTTCAAATTTTAAATTAACCTGTTACATGTAATTAAAATTGAAATTATAATGAATTATAATTAATGTGTCCATGTCTGTCTTGTAGTTAGTAAAAAAAACAAACATACAAAGCAGCACATTTAACATGGTTTGAAACCCACCAAAATCTAGCATAAACCCAGCAATTTCATTCCATGTTTTGATGATTCAAATTAATGTCGACCATTCAAAAAACCTTCACTACGTTTTTTTTGTCACAATCTGGGTGAAAATCTGTTGTTAAAGCCTGTGGCCTTCACATATGCTGCTTACATCCCCACAGGTGGCAAATGGTGGACAGCTGGAGAACAAAATGAACTTACCTGTACCAGTATACTTGAGACCTCTGGATCAGAAAGACACTTCTTTGAAGGTAGTTTATGAAAAAACTTGACACGTACATACACAAAACTTACTATGTGGCCTTTTGTGCATCTCCGTGAATTCTGAAGAAAATGAGGTATCGATATTGCATTCCCTCTCTGTTTCCCAGCTTTGGTGTGCCGCAGGGGTCAACCTGTCTGGGGGGCGGATACCAGAGCTTACTAAGCAGACGAAGGGTTCCCAGAGTAGCCTGGACCAGCTGGAGCAAGAGAGTAAGGTGAGAGTAAGTACTTTAAGGAAGAGGCTGTTCTTATTCAGTAGTGTTTTCTGTATTATTATAATGTTTGAACCGGAGCTACACTTTGTAGGGCCAATGAGTTCTTCAAAGTTTGCTTCAAATTCTGTCGAGGCTGTGGGCTGATCTTTGAATCTTACTTAAGGATCAGGAGAGAGGGGAGCAGGAGAAGGAGCTGATACTTCAGAATGAAATGTCCAGTCGGGTGTGGGTGTGCACCAGCACCCACTCCTCCACCAAGGTTATGGTGCTGGATGCCAGTCAGCCCAGCGATCTACTTGACAGCTTCTACGCCTGCAACACCCATGTCATCTGCATTGCCAGTGTGCCAGGTAGGTTGATAGTTTATTTGTGGGCACTGGGTCAGTGGGTTTCCTTCTCTTTGTCATCTGTAACTGCGCAGTTCCTTTCTGATTGAATCAGCAATGAATTTGAACTCTAAGGTTGTTTGTGTTCTTTGTTTTATTTTTCCCAGGGGTGTTGGAGACTGATTATCCGACAGGTGAGGAGGTACCCCAGGACCCGGAGGCTAGCCAAGGTGACGGGGTGTCACTGGCTGGCAGCGTGGCCAGTGTGGGCTCTACAGGCAGTGATGGTGCCATGGCAGGAGAGGGGACCACCGCCATCCCCCAGACGGCCAGCCCAGGTGTCACAGACCAGCTGGCTGAGAACAGCGCCATTTCTGGCTCAGGTAGTTATCTGCTGGGAAAACTTTTGCCATACTGTTGTCCACGCCAATGTTAAACTAGGTGAAGCCAGGTTCACTGATCCCAAGGATCACCGACAATCCACCTTTTTCCTTTTCCTTGTGTGTTTGAATCTCCACCCAAACCTTTACTTTTTCATTACCTCTCCCTTTCGTTCCACATCGCCCACAGTTGAGCTGTCCAGAGAGACCAGTCCAGCAGAAGATGGGGTTCCCACGGCGGAAGAGGCAACGGAAGCAACGGAGGCTGACGCTGGTGTGGGCGAAGAAGGAGAAGGTGACCACGGAACAGATCAAAACCAGCCAGGAATCTACACGGAGCATGTGTTCACTGACCCACTGGGGGTGGGACCCACCGACTCCTCTCCTGATGACACACAGAGGTGAGGAATAATATTCTAGATTATCATTTCTGAAATTGTTAAATATTTTAGCAAATGCTTAAATATGTATTAGTAAGTTTGTTTGTTTGTTCTTAAGTTTTCAAGGTGCAAATCACAATAGCAATTTTTCAAGAGACAAATAAGTATATGTATAAATAAATAATGTCTTACCCAGTGCAAAAGTCCAGCAACACCTCTTGCAAGCATTTTGTTAAAAAGAGGCTACAAACTCCAAGAAGTTCAAGTTGAGCCAGATCATAAACTCTGACTGCGACAGAACCGAAAAACCCAGCGCAACGTTTAGGTCCTCAGATCTTAATCAGGTAAAATTTCATCACTTAATTTTTACCCCGACGAAGGTAAAAAGTTAATAAACCTGATTAAGGTTTGAGGACCAGCACTTTGTTTATAAAGTCAGTACAAGAGATCAACAGTGTGTGGGATTTTTTTTTTTTTGGTTCTTTCACATTAAAAGGAGGCTAACAATCTTGATTTGAAAATTTTAGCCATTCTACAGTACAAACACACCCTCAACAACAAAAATCAGCTGAAGTAGTAACGGTCAACTGCACTTTTGCCGTCAGCAGTATCACTATTGAGACTGGCGGTATGTCAGTCTAAAAAACTAAAAAAAATACAAAATAAAAGTGCAACGTTATGAAGCATGTATCTGAAAGACTGCTGCCTGGTGAAAGGTGTGCCTTCTGTGATCCAGGGGCTCCGGCCAAGACGGAGTGACTTCCTTGCCAGAAGACTCCGACCCATCAGACGGGGAAGTGCTGAGGATGAGCAGCGCCCTCCCCACCATGTGGCTGGGAGCACAGAATGGATGGTGAGGACACGAGGGAGGCCACTAGAGGGAGCTGTTAGTGCAGCAGAAAATAAGGAGTGGCCCTCACAGAGTGATGATGAACCTATGACTTCATTGAGAGAATAGTTATTATGCACTTACTTTACTTTTCAATATAGGGACTGAATGATTGATAAGTGGCGACCAAAGTTCATTATGAGCACACATGAGCACACATTAGACACATTATGAAATCTAGTCGGTTTTAACCTAATAGTGGTTCTGTTTTTCTCATTGTGAGCAAATCCTTTCACTTATACTTTCACCAGCTTTATTTTTCTCATTTAGCCCTTATTGTGCTGTACTCTGCTCAGCCTTTCCTTATCTCTCATGTCTCTTCATTTTCAAGTCTGTATGTCCACTCGTCCGTGGCACGCTGGAGGAAGTGTCTCCATGCCATCAAGCTGAAAGACTCCATCCTCAGCATAGTGTGGGTACAAAGTCAGTTGTGGAGTTGTTCAACATACTTTTTCACCTACAGGAAAAAAATGTCTAACACAGTGTCTTCCTGATGTGTTAAAGGCATGTTAAAGGGAGAGTCCTGGTAGCGTTAGCCGATGGGACATTAGCAATTTTCCACAGAAGCATTGGTAAGTCTGTGGCATAGCGCTCCTTGTAGCAGGGCATAAGCGTAGTTTTTGCATTTCATTCAGTGTTTGGTATGACTAATTAATTTAAACGATTAAATGAATTGATATATTTTTAATTTTTGCATTCATACCGTTGGAGCTACTTCATTTCATACTACAAAGACCTCGGTTCTCAAGTCTCTTTGTTTCTTGCCAGCAGACGGTCAGTGGGACCTAACCAACTACCACCTGCTGGATCTGGGCCGGCCCCACCACTCTATCCGCTGTATGACCGTAGTCCATGACAAGGTGTGGTGCGGCTACAGGAACAAGATCTACGTCATCCAGCCCAAGGCCATGAGGATAGAGGTACAGCGGACATGAGAGTCAATAAAGTCTCTGTCAGTCATGTTTTCTTTTCTAGTCAGCCTCAACTCTAGTGTAGGTAAAAGGGAAAAAGTACTCCTGTCTTTCGGCAAAGCCCAGATCAGGAACATATCTTTAATATATATATAAACTTGCCTTTATCTAAGACATGTCTTATAATGACATCTAAGAATTTTACATTTGACATGTCCACAATATTCTTACATCGCATCATTGCAACCTGCCGTGCCTGAGCAGAAGTCATTTGACGCTCATCCTCGCAAGGAGAGCCAGGTGCGGCAGCTGGCCTGGGTTGGAGACGGTATCTGGGTGTCCATCCGACTGGATTCAACCCTACGCCTGTTTCACGCCCACACCTACCAGCACCTCCAGGATGTGGACATCGAGCCCTACGTCAGCAAAATGCTTGGTATACATACGGTTCTCTCCATATGCACTAGTCGCTTCTCTCAGAAATCCTGATCTCTTCTCTGACTTTGCGCCGACCAGGCCATTGTTTTTTCTTAACTTACTTTTTATGGGAAATAATCATTGGCTAAAATAAACCTGAGATCTTCTGAATCTAAAGTTATGTATTTTGAACTGATGTTAGGTTTGTTTTATTATTGATGTTGCGGGAGTATGAAATTTAATTTGTGTAACAAGCCTCTTGTGGGTCAAAGTGCCATACATACAGTATTTACAGTGTAAAGCTTCTGTACACAAGTACAGTGCAATAGATAAAAGTTTGAGAGCAGCATCTGTATATGGTTGGTAGAGTTTCTAACTTCTGAACATAGCAATCAAATGTCTGCTTGTCTGCTCTGTGTGTGCTGTAGGTACGGGTAAACTGGGCTTCTCGTTCGTGAGAATCACAGCTCTGGTGGTGTCCTGCAGCCGTCTGTGGGTGGGGACGGGAAATGGCGTCATCATTTCCATCCCGCTGTCTGAAGGTATCATACTCCTGCGACACATCAACAGCCCGCTCCGATTTGCTCCAAAATGTCCACTTTTATTTTCATAGGGCTAAATAACATATTTTCATATCGCTGTGTGTATTAACTGAAAAGCTCTGTAAAGTTTAGGTTCTTGAATATGAGCGCTGATATTCATTCTTGGTAAAGTGATTTAAGTTTAGAATATTTCTCCCATAAATGTTTTGAATGCTTTCTATGCGTTGTGGAGAAAATATTAAGTTCACTATCTGAAAAACATAACATTTGTAAAATGAAGATCCTGTGCGATGTCTTTGACAAACTGTGCCATCTCTGACAGTGTGTGGCTTAAAATGAGTGCCCACTCTGGCGCTCGAGGTGCAGTAGTACAGTAGTAGCGGAAACAAGTGGCTTGCCCTCATATCCCCCTCTGCTGCCTCCTCGACGCCCTCCTCCAGTTGCTTTAGGAAGCCACGGACCCTCAGCGTGGACACCCTGAGGTGCCTCAGGGATGATTCAACATCATACTGTACACAGCCTCACCTCTTCTCTCTCTCACTCTCTCTCTCACGCTCTCTGGCTTTTTAACCTCTCTCTAAATCCTGGCTGTCATACATCCTCCCTGCCTCGTCTCACTGTGTGTCGGAGTCCTACATTTCTCTTAAGGCACATTCAGACAGTGCAACAATTGTTACCTCCCAGGCGCTAACTGTCGAATAAAAAAGCCGACTGGGTCGCCATGGATACGGGTCTCACAGGCACCGTGTAGCTCACACAACACCATTTGGCAGGTTTACGCTGCACAGCTCTCCTCTCAGTGGAAATGGAGGAAGGCTAGGTCCCCTTTCTCTTCCACCTCTAGCTTCTCTCCTACAGGCTCTACTCCTTGGCCAGAAGCATAGAGCTCTCTTTTTGCAAGGGTGCCTCACTTTGTTTATGCTTTCAGAAACAATGAGAGCAAAAAGGCCCCTGTGCCGGCCAGTTCTGCTCATAACCCTGCTTTGTCTAGTTTCACAGTTTCACACTGTTGTGTAAATATATGTCTGTGTAAGTGTGTGTGTGCCTCAGTGAACCATTAACACTGATCTTTTTTGATACATTTCCTGCCCTCAACCTGAGATTTGTCTTTTGCCCCCTTCACCCACAGCTGGCTTTTTTCGGTTTTATTTTATTTCTCGTTTCTTATTCTCTCCTTTGCTTGTTTGTCGATCGTTGCCGATAAGACCTTGTTTTGAAGTCTCTTGCCTTCACTGCTTTCATACATCACAGGAAAATACGCAAATAAAATGAGACATTTTTGACAACAGCAGTTTTTATTCATTTTATTCCTTTCTCACTCTGCAGCCAGCAAGACGGCGGGAATAGTGCCGAACCGGCCCGGCAGTGCTGTACGGGTTTACGGTGATGACGGTTCAGACTATGCCATACCAGGCAGCTTTGTGCCATACTGCTCCATGGCCCACGCCCAGCTGTGTTTCCATGGACACCGAGATGCTGTCAAGTTTTTTGTCACCGTGCCAGGTGAGCGACAAGGGCAGACCAGAAAACTGTGGAATGAAGTGGCGAGAACAGACAAAATGAATAGCTGCTAAACGATGGCAAATTTTGCCAGCCACGTGTTTGGGCTAGGTTACTTACAGGTATGTTAGTAATGGAAATTATTTTGAGTCTGATAAGGTATCAGCAAATAGATATGAACACCATTCATATTTGTGACATTTAGGTAGCAACGATGAATTGATTGGTCGATTGAAAAAGAAAACGTAATCTGCAACTATTTTGATAGTTGATGAATGGTTTCAGTGATATTTCAAACTGCACCTCTGTTTTATATAATTTTGAAATGAATATCTTTGGATTTTGGAGTTTGATCAGGCAAAACAAGACATTTTAGGATGTTACCTTGGCATTTTTTACTACTTTTTTACCTCTCATAGACTAAATGATTAGTCGAGAAAAAAAAAATCAGCAGATTAATTGATCACGAAATCGTTGTAGATGCAGCCAACATTTTTGCGTCTTTTATTATGGTCAATTTTTTGAATATATTTTGAATAATAGTTGCCTGAAAATAAATTGATGAAATCTTTGACAATAAAGTCACTGCTTAAGTCAAATATAAAAAAAAAAAACAACAGAAAAAACATGGCAGCTCCTTCCTGATTACAGCTTTTCAAAATCCTTTTTCTCTGTTTCTCATTACTGTAAATTGAAAATATTTTTTTTTTGATTCTTGGTTATTTGATTCTCTTTGTCACAGGACAGGCAATGCCTCCCCCAGGTGGTGCAGATTCAGGCTCTGATGACCCTGCCTCCGAATCCTCGGACACAGCGACCTCTGAGCCCAAAACATACTTGGTCATGAGTGGAGGTGAAGGCTACATTGACTTCAGAATGGGTGAGTACGCCATGTTTCCGCTACAAAATATTTAAGGTTGCATTTGAATCTACTTGAAAAGTAATGCAGCTGAATGTTCACTGTCTGACTATTAAAACTGGTGCGAAAGCATCCAGTATCTCCACTGTGACCCACCTGGTAGGCTGTTTGTTTGACTCATCGTCTTCCTCCTCAGGCGATGAAGGCGGTGAGTTGGACGGTTTATCAGAGCCGACAGCCAGCCAGCAGTCAGCACCCACCAAGGCCGAGCGGAGCCACCTCATTGTCTGGCAGGTCACAACTCCTCATGATTGAAAAAAACAATCACAGACTGTTGTGTCAATGCCAGGGCCACCGTCCAACCCCCGCATGCCCTCCTCTAAGTTTTTAATTTGGTATTACGTTCTTAATGCCTGAGTAGTTGACTACTTTGTAAAAAAAACAAAACAAAAAAAAAACAACCTATTATTTTTAGTCCATGTTTTGTACAGTTTATTCTTTATGAATTTGAAATAGGTGAGGTGAGGTTTATGTTTACTTAAAGAATACGTCCATGGTCCAAGTGTTCCCTTCTGCTGGGCTGCATGTTGGAAAAGCAGGTGCACACAGAAAAAAAGGCCAAGTCAGCACATGTAAAGGTGTGGGCAAAGTTTGTTCAGGTAATGTTTGTCGCCCAAATGTTAAAAATGGTTTCGATTGTGAAAGACAAAAGGGAAAGCACTTGAAGGATTTTTGCAGTCATAAAAAAAGGGAGCTAAAAGTTTTGATTTGAACTAAAGAATATTTTGTATTTACACGCGTAGGACCTTTACATTTGTAAACCACACGTCTGCACATGTGCGAGCATCCGATGTGTGAATGCATTCACTGATATCTTTCCTGTGTTGAGCATTTTTATTATCTTTACCATTAGGGATGATACCTATAAGTCAAAATGCATACAGAATATCAAAAGGTTCAATTGTTTGAATGTGTCCTCTGAGGCTGATTACTCTACTGTATTGTCTGATTATTAGAAAAGCAGCTTGCACGTACAAGTGGTCCACAAAAAACATGTACTCATAATTAAATGTGCTTTTATTGAGCAAAAGTTGTAGGATAAAACATTATTTTAGAGGTTGTATTAATATCGAATGAAACCGAGCCCTATTTGCCACAGGATTATGTTTTGTGATATGAATAATGTCCAAGCATTTTTGGGTACTTTAAGGTTTCCTGTGAACAGAAGACCCAGCTTACTGTACTGCAGGTTAGCATTAGCCTGCATGGGGAAACCCTGTATCCTCGTTCCGCGTGTGTGTGTGTGTGTGTGCGCGCGCGCGTGTGTGCGTGTGTGTGTGTGCGCGTCTGCGCCTGCTCGGCTGTTTTAAAGCTAAAACCTCGTCTGTCGTGTGAGGAGAATCTGCCTGTGCCACCAGCTTGGTGCTTCCTGTGTGCTTCATCTCATTGGCACTTTAAAATGTTAGATGTTAGTCGCTTGAGGTTTGGAAGAACACCCATGGTAATGCACACTAAATTACTATGTGCTAAGGTTTGGAAGAACACCCATGGTAATGCACACTAAATTACTATGTGCTAATTGTGTAGAGGGAACAAAATGAACAAATATTTGTAGCGAGGTGGCACCCCAGTAACCAAAGGACGAAAGAAGAAGCACCGTGAAACTGACAATTTCATTTTTTTTCATCATTTCCAACAAGTCTTATGAGTCTAATAATTTGAAGGTTATACATGTAGATCTTACTGGGGAAATAAGCTTGAATAAGGGAATCTGACTAAAAATAACATTTTTGTGTGGCACCTTCTAATGGACATGCACACAGCACTAAAGAGAGTCTCTCCTGATTGCCTCATCATTCCTTGTTTTGTTGTCAAAAATACATTTGGTGGCCTGGAAGGCAAATATTGTCGTTATTTTTTGTTGCTTTGGCCATTGTGCGTGTTTTGTATTCATCCGTGAGACACTTTTATTAAGTAAAGAGTATTTTGTTGACGACTGTAACATGATAGGATACCAATATTAAGCAGGTCTTTTAATTTGTTTTTATATATCTGAAAAGTTGGGCCAAGATTGGTCTTCAGTCCATTTCAAAATAATAACTTTATGTTGTGTTTTTGCCATTCCAGTATTTATTTCCTGTTATCGAGCCTATCTTGGTTCAGAATGTAACTTTCTACATGAGCAAAATATAATAGGAGGCTATTGTAAACAAAATAGTCCAATGAGTTTACATGATTGTCAATAATGGTTAAATAAAAGAAATCAATGTAATCATGTTGGAGATTTTTGACAAACCATAAGATCAAAGTATGCAAACAATAACTTGGTGGTTTTCAAACAACACATTCATGTACTAAGCTATGCATGTTTTTTAAGAGAACACTGCTATGTTATCAGCTAAATCTCTGTTTATTGCCACCGTTTTGGGTGGGGTGGATGTCTATAGTGTGTGTGTGTGTGTGTGTGTGCGTGTGTTTGTGTGCGTGTACAGTACATGTATGTGTACATGTAAGAGTTTGAACGCAAGAGACATTTGTCAGTGGGTTTGATTTTTGCAAATGAACGGTATATGTGTTCTCATTGTATGTCCATCTGTAAAACCCCAGAGAATGGTCACAATCACCCATTGTACGGGGCTTCTCTGGACGCCATAACGGTGGTTCCTCTGGTCAGTGTTTGCTAAAACAGCATCATAGCCTTATTTTTAACAATCTATTAAATCAGTTTCATGGAGAAGTTGCTGTTATCATGTGTCTCATTGTTATTAATTTCATTTTTGCAATTTTTCCCCCCCCGTATGTTACAGGCTTCTTACTATGAGGAATAGGGTCCTACGTGGACACACCATTTTGTGCCAAAGTTAGAACAGTTTTGGTTATTGCACATTAGATATTTTTGTATTTCTGTTTTTTTGTTTTTGTTTTTTTTTTCCAGAGCTTTTCTCACAGCTTCGAATCGGGCGGGTCTCCATTACAAAAAGGTGATGTCATGTACTGCTGTGCACCATTCAGGAATCAGCATCATTTGAATCTGAATCTGACTACAGTTATTTGGTTTGGTCACCGTCAGTCCAATCTGATTTTAAAAACCACACCCAGATGAACAGATGAACTAGCAGATGAACTAGGTTTTTAGGTGTTAAATAATAAGTTACTTCATATTACTCATAACAGGTTCAAACGACAAACATTGTTCAGATTTGACGATATTCAAGTCTATCAAGTAATGAGCAAGGCATCGAACGACTGACTCCTTCAACGTTAGTGACCATCATTGCCACCAGATGGTGCTGCATGTTTATTATTATTATTATTTTTTTTTTAAATAAGCTGAAGCATCCTCTCTGTTCCACAGCATCATATTCAAACAGGATTTTTATCTATAGTTTCAAAATATATGAGGCCTTTTTGCATAATATATAATATATAAAAAAAATACTGCACTACATGTCCAAAATTAATCTCTACTTCTCCTATCATCCTGCCTAGAGCTAACTCTGCTAGTGAATTTTTTTGCATTGCAGAACAACCGAAGAATTAGTATTGCTCCAGAATGGCATATAACACCGTGGATTTCTGCATTTGCTGAAAGAACAACGGCTTGCTGATGCCCAAGATAAGGAGACATTGCTGCTAGATGTAAGGTGGCAACATAAAGCTCATATTTTTATGCTCAGAAAAACTAACTTGGCTTTTCGAAGCAATGAGTTCATATGGCCTTTTCCTCGGCCAGCAGGAGGCTTTGCTGCTCGAAGCGTCAGTAGGATGCAGCATCATGACACATAATGTTTTTCCATGAAATTACATCACAGCGTTAAGCCCACCTCCGTGTGTCTCTCTCTCTCTCTCTCTCTCCCCCTCTCCCTCCCTCTCCTCCATCCCACCTCATCCATCCCTCCTCCTCCTAAGTCATGCGGGGGCTGACAGAGGCCTACACACACACACACACACACACAAAGAGGTGTCTGACGTCACAGAGTGTGTCGTACCCGGACAGGGAGATTCTGAGACTGTAACATGTCCGGCCTGTGCTGCATTACAGCTGGGATGCTGCAAAACGGAGAAGGGATCCCAACCTCCTTTGTCAGAGCCTTATCCTATGGATGGCGGTCTGGGCAAAAAGCACTTTAACATAAGTTACAGATTTAGAGTGGAGAAATGTCCTGATGAGGGACATACTGTGTGTCTGAAAATGTTACGCACATGCATTTCGAGGGTGTTTGAGTCTGGCTTGGATGCTGTGTTGTGCTCACTAGGCCCATTGTTTATTGTGGAGCTTGACTTGGTCAAAGAAGACCATAAAATAAACCCAACAGGCCCCAGTATGTGGATGCAGGGTTCATCTGTTATGTAACCACCTGCCCAGCTCTGTCTTTCTCTGCTTCATGAAAGTCAATCCACCTTCAAAGGTCAAACCTTTTGATGCGCTTTGTTCTCTGTTAGTTATCGTCGATCACAGAAAATCCATTCTTCATTCTTTTTTTGTTCTTCCTCAGTTTGATGAAATGTGTTGTTTTTTTTGTTTTGTTTTTTTTCTCCGTGTGACATGAGAGCCAACACCCGTACTTGTCTAAGACATACAGCACAGGCTGCAAAATCAATGGTGTGATCACGCTGTCGTGAGATTAAGCCCGTAAGAAATTCAGTGAAGGACCTTTAGACTGGAAAGCTAACAAGGACAATGTCACTGCTTTTTTTATAAAAAAAATTTCTCTTCTGTATACTCTTATGAAAGCTTTCATCCGGTGCAGCGTATAGCTGTTACGGCTGCAAGACTTTCAAGGATGCCTGTGGTATGTCAGCATAGCGTCGGAGCAGTGTGTTGAGTTATTTAGGAGGCGTTTCAAAATTAGAGTCATTCTTGGCCAGTGGTAAAGTGGGCTGGATGAAAGCAAAGAGAGGAAGGTGAGAAATCCAGGAAGTCTAGAAAAACAGGGAGGGAGGGAGGGAGGGAGGGAGGGGGAGAGCGAGAGAGAGAGAGAGAGAGAGAGAGGAGAGGCTACCCAGATGACACTGATGTGAAAAATGTGGCAGTGGTGAGGGGAGAGAGGAAGAGAAGCATCTGCTACATACTATCAGGACTCCCCCCCTCTGCCAGTAGTTCAGCTGTAACAAGAGGAAAGTGTGTGTGTCTGTGTCTGTGTTTGCTTGTTTGTTTGCATGTGTATATCTGTTTGTAGGCCTGTGGTTCTGTTCCCCTGGATAGAAAGCAAGGATAGAGTACAAATACAGCATCAAATACTATTTGAGTAAGCAGTCAGTTCTTTGAGGTTCAAACATCAGATCTCCTCGAATACTGTGGTGACATCTGCCTGGATGCTGTGTTTGAATGTGTGCTGGCAGTACTGCTCTTTTTTTTTAGTCTGTTAAACCATCATGACAACAAAGAAACAACACCTGATGCTGCTGCATGCCAGAAATGTAAAATCAATCACTTGCTCTGTGCCAGAGAATTTCCGCTATGGAAGTATAGTGATGACAAAAGATTTCAGAAAGCACAAAACAAATTCCGAACGCTACTCAGTCTGCAGAGTCAACATTTGAGAGCGCACGGGCATGGATTTGTAAGAGCAGGATGCGATCGCCATCATGTGCCCGCCCGTTTCTGAGTCTGCTCTCTTAATTTTCTCCAGCGTTTTTTTTTTTTTTTCGCAATTTCCAAGCTCTTGAGATCGCAAGGTGCCACTTGCCAACCATTTTTGACTAGCAACAGGACAGACCCACATCCAGACGTCAGGGTCACATCTTTTTCAAGTCTGCACAAGGAAAAAGCCAGCTTTATTAAATGCACTGCCCCTCTGTGAGCAGCGATTGGTGACCCCACGATTATTTAGGACAACATGTGATACACACATTTGAACACTTTATGCCTATATCTTTAGCCCACAGTTTAAAATTACTGTAGGTGTGTGGACCTGTGCGGCTCAGTCGAATTCTGTCGATCCAACCCTTACCGTTGCCTAATTTATTCATACCTGCATGATTGGATTTTATTCAATGCTGTCATCCTGAATGTAGCCACAGCCCACGATAATTTTATTACTATTATTTTTTAGTTTTTTTAAATCTCACATGGAGTCGGATCAGACTACAGTAAACCAAACCAGCCCATATCGGGCTCATTGGATTTCTGAGCGTAGTAGTCTGCTCAAACGTGACAATGAGCCTCATTCATAAATGTTTTTTCCTTTAATGGTTCTAATAATTTTCTGTGTTAATATTACTCTTAGAAACGGTTAAAGAAGAAATAAGAAAGCACCTACATCTGGTTCAGAAAATCCCAGAAACTGAATTTAACACAAAGCTAACACAGCCACTGTGACATTTAGCTAGTAACTATGTTTAAATTAATTTGACTGTCAAAATTGCTTAAAAAGTAGATCATTTGCCAGCAAATTGAATGTGATTTTTGTCATTTAGTGTCAACGTATTCTGATTAAGATAATACAGGCACTGAATGGCCTCCTGCTCTTTGTCTCCATCTGGTGGAAAAAAGTGCTCTAGTATCCTTCTAAAATTTAATGGGAAAGTGGGAACATTTTCCAAAAAAGGAGAGAACAACTATATGCTAAATACCAATAAATTTGCTTGTCGGTGTGTATATGACTGACTGCATGTAAACACGTACATGCAGTCGGTCCCACACACACCTGTGCTCACACGCCCACCGTTTGACGAAAAGTAGAAGCTGTTTCTCCTGTGTGTACATTCAGGAGCAGCCCTCTGCTGTTTACAGCCGAGGCAGCAGGTTGAGCACCACACAGTCACGTTATTGTTCCACCAACCGAGTGACACTTTTTCATCCAGAACATTGTATCTGGAAATAAAAAATCTTCAGTACAAAGAGAGAAAATGAGCAGAATGAAATTAAATTTAGTGTATTCCCCTGACTGAGGAGTTTTGTATAAACAGTATGGGCTTCTGTCTGCCCCTGTCCACATGTGCTCTCTGTTGTGTGTGTGTGTGTGTGTGTGTGTTTGTGTGCGTGCAACTGTGATCAAATGAGATTGAAAAGCCTCCCTCGGTCCTGGTGAGAGTGCCCTTGGCCTTCCATGGAGGTGCGCAGTATTTCACTGTGATGGGCTGGGCTAAGCAGTTTCTGAGCCAATACAGCAAAGCGGGCGTCCTGTAGAGAGCACGCCACGAACAAAACACAAGCCTGCAGGTGAAGCCTGGAAGCAGATGAAATCTCTCTGACTAAAGAAAGAAAAAAAAAAAAAAAATGGAATAAATAAATAAATAAAAGTAGATAGACAATATGAATCGGTGGCTGCGGCGTTTGTGTCTGTGTGTGCGCCTATTTATAGCAAATGACTAAAGTGCTGAGGGAACTGAACTGGGGTTGAAAACAGAGACACAGTTTATTGTGACACCATGTGCTGGCTGGCAGTGAGGCAGAGGTTATATATGGGTGCAAACCAGTCGGCTCCTCATCCTCTTTCTCGCTCTCTCCGCCTCCCTTCCTATATTTAGGGGGGATCTTCTGAAGTACACAAGTGTGCGGTTTAACCTTGTTTGTGGACTGGGAGGAGACCTGAATCTTTACCTATCCACCCGGCTGTCCTCGGTCTCTTTGTGGATGTGCCGAAGTGAGACTCTGAACGTTAGAGGCTTTCGGGCTGGTTTTCGCAGATAAGTGCGTGACAGTGCAGCCAAAAATGCAGAAGAAGAAGAAAAACACGTGTGGAGCAGTAATTTACTTTAGGTTACCGAGTATATGTGAGAGGCAGTTGTTGGCAGAGGCTGCATTGACAGTGTACAATAAATTATTGACCAGATAGAACGTGTGCATGCGTGTTTGTATACAAATATATATGCAGTGCATTTAGTAATTAAGCATCCGCAGTGTGTCTGTGTGTGCGTGCGTTTTTTGGTTTTTTTTTACGTACTCTTTGTGTGCGTTTGTGTATGTCGGTGAGGGGCAGGGCGAGCCTCTCTGCAGTCTGAGTGACATCACTACCCAGCCGAGCATGACAGGCAGCTAGGCCACAAGCAGCAGGGAGCTGTGGGTAATATTACCCACGCTCCTTTATTTATCCCCTCTGCCCCAAGGGTCTGGTTACTCTTTCAACAATGACGTAGACACACTGCTGTTATCACTCTCCTTCTCCCTCTTTCTCACTGTCTTTTTATTTTGCATTGTTGTGTGTGCGTGTGTGTGTGTGTGTGTGTGTGTGTGTGTGTGTGTGTGTGTGTGTATGTGTGTGTGTGTTGCATGCAGGCAGCAACTGGATGATTTTTGGTCTTATGAGTCACTGTGAATTTTGCGATTGGCGGGGCTGGCAGTGGATTTCTCTCTGAAGATGCACTCCAGGCTTTCAGGCCCCCTGCACTCTTTCTGACATTCATTCTCCTGCTATGATGGAACCACGTAACTTCTGTAATCATGGAGACATGTATACAAGAGAGTTGGGCGGCTGCTAACGAGAAAACCTTGTCTACATCATGAATCAAAAGATTTAAGCGATTTTCATTCCTAAATGCAATATACATAGGCCATATAAGACTTGTTTACCACACAGTAATTAAAACCCCTCAGACAACATGGGCATCTTCGTACATTTTTTTACTGACAAGTGAATTACAGTCAAACTGAACTAGAGTCATTCATGTAACCAACCTGGGATTATTTGGCTAATCGAATGGAAAGTAACCAAACTGGTGCAATTCTATAAGAGAATTCACTTGGACATGGTATCATGATTACAGGGTAATCTGGATTCACTGCATTGGTTTATTTGGTAGAGAGAGCTGAAGTCATTGATATACAATCTTAGTTACTGACAAAATACATTTTTAATTAGCACATTCAATGCTCGATGAATGTGAAGCTCTTATGTGAGAGAATACTGTCTGAGATCTGTCTAACTCGATAGAAAGCAATGGAAAAAATAAATCTTTTTAAAACAAGGTGCACACGCTCTGTTTCTTCCCCTGTTTTTCTGCACCTTTTCATCTTCCGCATTTCAGCATCTTGTTTTACAGCCACCTCTTTCCCGTAGGGTAACTGCACAGTCATAGAAAACAAACAAACACAAACATCTAATTTCTTTCCGTATTTACCCTCGTCCCCTCACCAGACCCCCTGACTTTAGGGCTGCACGCCCACCCATTCCATTCCCGAGCCTGATCACCTGTCACAGTTTGATTGTGTCCGGGTCTGAGTTACTGTGTTGGTGCAGCTACTGGCACCCGGGTCTGTGCTCCGGATGTAATGGCGTGACAGTTGAGTCCAGACCCTTCAGAGTTCATTACAAACTCGCGGTAGTTTAAACAGCCTTACTGAAGCTGCATCAGTGCTGTTTAGTGGACACACAATTATCTAATCAGCACTTATGACATAATAGCTAACATAGGTTAAGATTTTGCTTCACCTTATGTCAAACATAATTTGCCTACAGTGGAGTTATGTGAAGGTTGTTGCTCAGTAAACTGGGCCAGAATAATGAAGGTGCTGATTTACAGGTGACTCTCGGTACGCCCTGCCGTCCCACCTCTTCCTGCTCGCGTCTGTCCTCCCTCACACACACCCACCTCCTTTCATTCCCTTTCAACCTCTCCTACCACGCCACTCCCTTTTTTCGAGTCTCCCCGTTGTCTCTCTCCTCATCCTCCATCTCCTCCACCTCTCCAGGCTGAGTCCAGCCTGATGCCCCACTGCGAAGTCTCACTGGTGGGCTACATCCTAGCTTTTGATCCCTCGGTGTTGTATCTGATGTGGCCCCCACCGGGGCTCTGAGCGATGCTGACCTTTCCCAGGGGGCTTCCCATGTCAGGTTCATCTAAAAACCCCCGCAGAGAGGCTGGTGGGAATATCGACGCCTTCCATCTTCAAAAGCAGCAACGAGCAGTCATATTTCTATGTGCAGTATGTGTGTGTCTTTGTTTATGTTGCCATTTTTCTTCAGTTCAGACTCTTTTGAACTCATGCATAGCTGATTAATACTGATTAGTCTAGATCTCATTGAGGTGTTATCCTCCCGGGTCCTAAAGCTCTTAACTCTGGAGGATTCATCATCTCTGTGGGTGAGAGGGCATCTAGATTAATATGACTAATCTATGTAGGCCTAAAAGTTCAAAATTACTAAAATAAAATGTGTTGGTTTTTTTTTTTTTTTTTTTGGTTAATTAATGGCATATGCGCCTCAGCTCGCTAATTCTCAAGGGTGCGACATGC
Source organism: Xiphias gladius (assembly GCF_016859285.1). Lineage (NCBI taxonomy): Eukaryota > Metazoa > Chordata > Actinopteri > Istiophoriformes > Xiphiidae > Xiphias > Xiphias gladius. The sequence goes on along the minus strand of NC_053402.1, from coordinate 12,044,840 downwards.
AAAGTCAGTTCACATTTGTCCGATACACGGGAGTGCTGCAGAGGAATCAACAAGCAAGTGCAAAGAGAAAGTGTATTTTATGTTCTCCGGTAAGCAGTGAATTAGAAACCTGTCTAAAAACTGCACGAACAGGCAATGATGGATATAATTCAAAGCCTGACTTGAAAGATTATTCACACATTTTCTCAACTGAGTATCTGCAATCATGTTTGTTATTCAAAACATATTAACAGACAAACACAATTCTACAGTGCATGTATATATGGAGGCTTGGATTTATAGGTCAGCAGTGAACATAAGCAGTTTAATAATGGCACGCTGTTTACTGAACATAATCAAGTGCTGCTCATATTAACCATCTTTTGCAATTACACCACTCACAAGTGCATAATATGGCCCACTTGTGTGTCTGTGGGCCACATGAGATATGAATAGTGATAGATGGTCTATGTTCTTCCACAAGATCTATTTCATGAGTCACAGCTATGAGATGGCTCATTAAAATGCAAATTTGTTCATTTGTAAGAACAACTAATATACTGTCTGTCCTTGAGTGTGACTTCTATCATGGATCCTTTCATGTCAGTAGCTTTTATGGCTGCTGTTTTATTTTTAAAATGCAAATGTATGTATGAGCAAACCACTGAGCGGCTGAGTATCATGCTAACTGCAGTTTTTGTAATAATAATAATAATAATAATAATAATAGTAGTAGAGACTTAGTTGATTCTGGTTTACTGAACTGTTCTGTGCTTTTTGCTGCTCAGTGGTGTGTTTGTTCAATCAAAAGGGGCCATGTTGATGTCTGAGTGAAGGAGAGAACGGTCAATCATCTTGTGTTCAGCCCTCTGCAAATCATGTGTGCGCCCAGAAAACGTATCCATGTCCTTGCTAGACCACAGAGAGATAAGCAAACCTGAGGACTGATGTTGCGAGGTTAGTTGTTACTATGATGTCAAGGTAACTTAAAGGCATAAAAAGATAAGTGAGTGCTTGTAAATTGTGAGGAGAATAATGCCTAACGTACAGTATATTATATTATTCCATTATAAAAAGTTTGCTGGTATAATATTGTGATAGTGGATGGTGTAGCTGATGCATTTTAAGATTTCCCATTCTGAAATGTGTCTTTTATCAGTTTTTATCTAATGGTGGGGCATTTGTTTATATAGCATGTTCCATAACACAACAACCAGGTATTTAAGATAGTCATTTCTACCAAATAATTTTCTTATCACTGGAATAGTATTGATATGACATTGATTTGATTCCTTTGTCTGTACGCCAAGTTAGAAGGTAAGCTGCCAGCCAGGAGCCAGTTATCTTAGCTTAGCATAAAGACTGGAAACGGGAGGAAACAGCTAGCGTGGCCCTGTCCAAAGGTTACAAAATCAGCCCACCAGCACTCGTTTTATCTTGTTGTTTATTTTTTAGGACTATGTCTTGGCTGGGACCAGTATCTTCCTAGAATGTCCCTGGCAACTGTCTTGGTTTGTCTTGTCTGTCTTGTAATGGACCTAGAGTGCGGCCATGGTGTTCATAGTTGCTGGAAGAAGTTATTCATATGACCGGGTGTTTAGGAGATGCCTTTGAGCTGAACCCGATGAATGTAGGCCATGTAACATTTGCTAATATTGTTATTATTGTGATGTTCTGTCAGAGGTCACCACATGATGTTATTTAGAAGTTATTTTGTGGTAAAGCACGTTGTAGCATGCTCATACACATCTCTGGATTCACCCTGCCCCAGCCACTCACTGCTCTCTATAGTATCACACACAGTGATACACTGTTGTTTCCCACTATCTCCCTCTTAACTTATTAATATTTCTGGCCCCCTCCTGTATATTGTGGTATGTTTTTACCTGAAGGCCGCAGGCACAGACACGATGCTGTACAGCTGCTAGTCTGCATGAACTCTGGGATGGCTGAGAAAATTAGATTATAACAGTTTGTGCCTCAGATGCCTCGGGGGCAAATGGAAGAAAAAAACAAGAGAAAAAACATAGAGTAAAGAAATCCACACCTCACTGCATTTCTATAAAACTGCCTGAAAAACAGAACATTGCTGAATACATGTTTTAAAGAAAAAAATTAAGAGGATTATATTTCGTCAAAAAAAAACAAAAAACACCCAGCGTACTGTTATACACTGTAATAAGATGATGAAGTGAGACTAGAAAAATAACTTGCCACCTGTAGCTCCACTATATCTACCTCTGGTTTCTATAACACATGAAATTGGAAAAGAAGGCGTGCTTATCCTCTTGCATGTACACTAGAATAAACACCGCACATATGCAAGTAAGCAAGTACTTTGCTGTCTTGCACCATGATGCGATTACTGTGCAGCTTTTGGTGCAGTGACAGGCTTGTGGTGAGACAGACTCATAGATCTCTGACAGGGAGACATAGACAGAGAGATGGCCAACAAGACAGATGTGAGCGGGAAGACTTGAGTCTGCAATTCATTTACTGTAAGAGCGCCGCGTGTCTGTGGTGGTGGGGCGATTTGTCGTTTTTACTTAGCAATGCAAACTTAGCAAAGTTGATCTTAAATGTAAACAGTTTGTAGTTTACAACCTAGATACAGTACATGTCAGTACCATTAGAGAGGAACTTTTTAAGGTAAAACAACTTAGTGTTCATTTTCTAATCACTTTCAAATGGCTTGCTTGATTCATGGTTTTTAAGCAAACAAAACCACAAAATATGGGGGTTTGAGTTGGAGCATTAGCATTTTGAGTACCTTGTGGGTCTTCAGAGAGTAGTTTGACATTTTTAGAAAATACTTGTATTTGCTTTCATTCTAGATGTGAAGATTGATACCACTCTCATATATCTGTCCAATAAATACAAAGCTACCACGTGCACAGCTAGCTTAGCTTAGCATAAAGACCCGGGACAGCCGGAAACAGCTAGCCTGGCTCTGTCCAGAGGTAACAAAATCCACCTACCAGCATCTCTAAAGCTCACTAGTTAGAATGCTATATCTAGTTTGTTTAATTCGCAGAAAAAATGAAGTGTAAAACCAACCATTTTTTTGTCATTTTTATTGGGGTTTGTTTGCCAGACTATTTCTTGGCCAGCAACAGTAACTTCCTGGAGTCTCTGCTGGTTGCCTGGCATCTGGTCCCAGCCAAGAAATACATTTTTTTTAAAAGAAAAAAAAAAAAGATTTTGTTACCTTTGGACAGAGCCAGGCTAGCTATTTTCCCGTCTCCAGTCTTTATGCTGAGCTAAGCTAACCAGCTGCTGACTACAGACATGAGTGTGGTATCAATCTTTTCATCCAGCTCTCAGCACCAAAGAGTAGGCGTATTTCCCAAAATGTCAAACTCTTTTCTTCAGACTGTACTCAAAATTGTAGTTTTATTTGTTTAAAGCCTGAGTGTGCATTAAAAATGAAAATGAATAGGTAGCTTTAACTTCTGTGAGGATCTGTGAAATCAGGTAAACCCAAAATCTCTGTCACTGACTGTGATCATGTGGAAACAGTCCAAAACATACAGATAAACCCCCCAGCTACAGTATCTGGATGCATTCAACTGCCCTGCACTGATGGCTACTGATGGTCCTCATTGCCCCGTCATACTTCTGATTTTCTCTCTTTTCTAACCCCGGCGCTTCCTTGGCCTCCTGAGTGAGTTTTCTGTGTCTTTGCTGCGAGTCAGCTGAGAAAGCTGTCAAAGATGTGTTCCCATGACAACCTCCGTCCAGCATTAGCAAGACGCAGTGTCAGGGAATATCCAAGTGTGAGTGTTTGTGTGAAAGAAAGAGGAATAGACAGTTGATGTGGGTGGAAGCAGTTTCAAGTTAAGCACACTGAAACTTGGACATAAATGTGAAGTACATGTGTGGGTGAAAGTTTTTTTTTTTTTTTTTCCTGGTCAGTTATCAAACAGAAATTAATATGTACACAAACTCATAGTAATGCGCGTTCATATGTATTTTCTATGTTCATTGCTTCACATGTACCAGACTTCCCCTCAAGCACCACCCGTAATTAACCCCCAAAAACTTTTTTTTTTTTTTACTTCATTTCCTCACATGACTGCAAAATACATCGCAGATGCATTTACATTATGGAAACTTGTGCAAAAACATAGATGCACAGATGAAGTCATAATAGTAAATAGTATTTTTATTTTACACAAGCAGTGGGAGAAAAACGTAACTGACTACTGACATAACCTATGCCTCACTGAGATTATCATCTTGAATTTGAATAATTATGAAAACAGCCGGAAAATAGGTCAAGGTTAGTGATATCGTGTCTTCTTGTGAAATAAATCATGTTGTGACCTGACTGTGACACCTGTCAGCGCATGACCTGAGGTAGTCACTCACAATGTAGTCCTGCACTTCCCACCTACAGTATCTTCCTAGCTTTTTTGTCATTTTCTCTTTCACTGTGGGTGTTGCTTTCAATCTCTCTCGCTAGCTCTCTCTCTGTCTCTCACCTCCCTCACCCAGCCTTCTCTCGCTGTTCCTGCCTGTCTTCATATCTCAGTTACATGGAAGCGCAACATCTTTTTTCCAAATCTGTTGATGATATTCCTTGACATTCAGCCCACAAAACTACCTTGAATTTATGTTTTTAAGTTTTTATTTTTCCTTTTACACAACACTCTTGCAAGACCAAGCACATTTTCAAAGTTACGATTTTGAGATACAATCTTTGTGACACTCCAATTTATAAGCCTTCCCTTCAGGGATGTGAACCTGTATTTCATACATGTCAAGTAATCTCTGCTCTCTCTTTCTTCCGCCTCTTTCCCTCTCCGACACACATGAATTACAGCAGAAAGAATCGCGGCCTTTTGGCTTTTACTGGATGCTACACACACAGCAGCTAAACTAGAAGACATACAGCAGGGCAGAGGGGAATTAGATTTACTCATTTATCTGCCAAGGTTGGGCCGCAGTGGTGGAGCATGGCTGCCTGACCTCTGGGGCGCCTCACAAGAGCATCAGTCTCCGTCATGACAAGTTGAGGTGAAGAACTAGTAGATCTCAGCCGAAGGGGAGAATATCATTTCTGAGTTCACAAGCATCCTTCTTTTTTATGTGATATAGGAACAGATTGATGATAGATTGGAAGTCTGTACAGCCTGGTGTCAGGTCTGGTGTTAGGGTGTTTGGAGCTGAGAATAGTCTGATTCAGTTTAATGCGGTGTAATTTTGAAAAACAGTGTGAAACTTAATAACAGGTGACGATAGACTTTAATTAGATTATATTAGAAATGTGATAGACTGATACATGTTTCATTTTTGTGTGGAGCCTAGGAACACAAGTATTTGGGTGCAAAATCATGCAAAAAGCCCCGGGCTCACAACCAGGAAATTGGTTGTTATCACAGATCAGCTCAGTCTGATGAAATCTCATTTTCATAACCATATTATAAACCTTACATAGCCTACACAGGCTCCTCCTGCATGACTGTATTACTCTTCAGTGGGGACATTACAGTGTTTTGTCCCTCCTGTCTCTTTGTAGGGGTTTGAGTGTTTGCCCATTCCTCCTTTGTCCTGCTGACATATTGCTTTTAGCGAAGGAGAGCTGGTGCGCTGTGAAAATGGGAATATGTGTGAAACTTCATGCGCACTGAGGTGTAGGTAACATTCCCAACCCTGAGGGACATTTTACCATTCACTTACACACTTCTAACTCTGAGCTTCGAATGTGACTGCTCCTCACAATGCTGAACGAGTCATTTTAGTTTTCTAACTAAATCTTTTCCCTTTTACTTCACAGCAAAGGTGGTGTTTCAGTATCCTGTTCTGTATCAATGAGTGCCACTTTGACTGTGCACCAGCGTGACAATATCAAAGCCAATATCACATTATCAGTCAAAAGATGAGGTGTTAACTTTATATGGGCCGGCGCTGTGTTGAAACATGTGTGTATGTTTGTGTGTGCCTGGATCTGTTTCTAGGCAATCACTATCTGGTTGTGTAAACTTGTTTAGTCACAGAGCACAGCCTTCCTGTGAACCCAGCTTTTTTTTTTTTTTTTTTTAATGGAGCATTTTAGGCCCTGATCCAAATGGCTGACAACTCTTTTCTCAATATCCCTATCAATGGTGGAGGTACTCAGATCCATTACAATGAAAAAGCACCAATACAACAATGTAAAAATACTAGATTACAATTGAGAGTCCTGCGTTCAAAATTCTACTTAAGTAAAAGTACAGAAGTATTATCTGCAAAATGTACCTAGTGTACTAGTATCAAAAGTATAACAACTTGTTCTGCAGTTGTTATGTTGTTACGCATCAGTGTGTAAGTAAGTAGCATGTTACTGCTGTAGTTGGTTGAGGTGGAGGTAGTTTATCTATTTAAGATGCGGTCAGGTGCAATGCACTGGTTCCCAACGTAGGGGCTGGGACCCAACCAAATGTACAATGTCATGAGATGAATAATGGAGTAGGATAGAAAAAACGAAACAAAGTTCAGTTATCACAAAGTTGTATTGATTTTTCATTGATGATCAGTTTCTTTAGTCTTTGCTTTATTTGTGAAAAAAAGGGTTCTTTTACCTCTTTAGGCCTCGAATGGTTAAAATGAAAACGTGAGAAATGAGGGGGATATCTCTCTTTATCCGATCATAGGCGTCTGAATCTTTTTTTAAGGGGGTCACAGACCAAGAAGATTAGCAAAGTTACAAACTTAATCTCAAAAGTAACTTGTAACTACACCTGTCAGATCAAAACTTTAAATGTATTGGATTAAAAAGGTAAACATTTACCTCTGAAATTAAGTGGAGTAGAAGAAGCATAAAATGGAATTACTCGAGTAAAGCACAGGTTCCCCAAAAGTCTACTTAAGTACAATTCTTGGCAAAGGCTTGCCAAGTCTGCCTGTATATTTGTTTTTCTCCTCCCCCTCCATCTACATCTCTCTCCATCTTTTTTTGTCTTTGCGTCTCCGTGTATACTCACAGACTTCCACATTCGAGTTCTCATCCACACCTCTTTCACAGCCTTTGTCAACCTGCTCTGTATGTTTAAAAGGACTCTAGTCTAGGTTTAGACCGTCTTAATTAATTCCCATGGTAAAAGATTGTCTTCAACTGTTCAGACACAGATGTGGCTGCTGCAAAGTGTCAGGAGGGGGAGCGAGGAAGGTTCAGCTATCTGAAATTTAAATGCCAGATATGTGGGTGGCAGAAGCTGGAGAGAACCGCCTCACTCACTGTGAAGGTGCAGGAGTCGCACTGATGTGGCTGAGAGTCAAAGTCTGCTGTTAGTGACAATTAAAAGTTTGGCGCAGCACTGAGTCTTGATTTTCATTAGGTTGTGCACGGTTTGTGCACATGCATAGGGACACACGCCCTCTTACGCACAAAAACAAAACTTGTCTGACAGGACCGTGCTACTCAGCCGCTTAGCTAAGTTAGATTTGCAGTACAGAGTATTTGACCAGTCACATCCTTGTGGAGAGCGGCTGAGGAGACAGGGAGCTTGAGAGAGTAGCTTTGGTTGGGTATGAATAGCAAGGCTAATCACCCCAGGCCCTGGGAACCGGCTAGCTGCAGGGCTAAGAATATGCCGGATTGCTGCTTCGTGTGACAGCCAGAGAGCCGCTCCGCCGGGCAAAAACGGTGACCCACAGTGGGAGGGGATTGAGGTCAGCTTGACTCTTTCTGCCACCAAAGCTAGCTCAAGCTTATACCGGGGGAATAAGGAGCATTGGAAGTTATTTTAGTGTATGTACCAGGAAGACGGGTAAAAGAAAAATGGAGAGAGAGTCGTTCAATTAGCGTCTTGTGAGCTTAGAGAAAGTGTAACTTTATATAAAGGTTGAACAGTCTGATCAGTCTAAAGCCTAGAGACACACTGTGGACTATAACTGCACTGCCCATAGCTCTAACATTGACTGGATTAGGATTAACAACGCTGCCCTGCTGTAATTGTTTCCTATGCCTCTGCATTCAGAAACACACATTAGCACTGTATGTTAATAATGTATATGCTGTGTTTAGGATATGCTAGTTCACATTAATGACAGTATCCAGTGCTCAGTAAGGTCATATTGTCTTTCATTGACAAAGGATACCTTGGTAAATTAGATTTCTGATCGTTTTTTTGCCCCATGGTTTGCATGTCAGTTTGATCTGAGAAAAAACTTGCAAAGATTTAAACCTTGCTTCAATCTCAGTCTGTCAAAGTCAGCATCATGTAATGTGACTCTGTTTGGCTCGTGCATCAAAAAGGCTACATTTCAAGCTAAAACCTGCACAAAGTATGATCCTTGAAGGCCTATAAGGAGAGTAGTCTCTCTCTTGATGAACCAGTACTGAATATCAATACCCACAGTAAGAAAATCATTACCCAGCCGTGCTCGGTTCCTTCAGGATCGAAGAAATCCTAACAGCCTCTGACCTTCAATGATCATCTCCCAACTTGAGCAACACGTTGGCTCTAATTGAATCCTGTCATTCTGCACCTGATATGAGGGCACTGCATTTCAACCCTTCTACCCAGTCACTGTCCATAAATTTTTCATTATGTATTGGCTCTCGCTGTCAATATTTCTGATACGTAAAGGGGTTGTTAAAATTCATGAAGGATACGGGTGTGGGGGTCACAGAGCACCCGAAATGAGCACCAGTGTAATGAACTCTGCAGAAATTCTTTGAAATCAGAGTTGATTTTTGCAGCATACTGACCCCACCCCACAATATTAGGCACCTAGAGCTTTATCAATTTATGTCCAGCGAATTTCTCAAAAACATGAAATGTGGGTGAGGTATTAATGAGAGACACCTCCTTGCAAAAATCTCGCTGCTGCTTCTTCTGAAGCTCTGCATGGCTCTGAGAAATGACCTGAATTGGAATGACAGAAAGTGGAAGAAAAAAAAAAAAAAAACTGAAGAAGTGGAGAAAAAGAAGCCAAGTTTACAATGGAAACGAGTAGCTATTCTGCTCTATGATTCATATTCAGCCAATGCAGCCTGAGCAAAAAGAGGGAAATTAAATTACTTCCCGGCTCTGCTGTATAAGATTGCAGATCACACCATTGCAAAACACTGAAATATTATTACTCACATTATAAATTTGACCTGTGAATGTGCCGGGTCGCTACACGTCAGCAGAGCTATTAACGACTAACTAAGCTCCACCCCTCCTCCTAGCAGTGCCAGGGCGCTTGAGAAATAATCAACAGCAGGGAGAGTGGTGGCTTTTTCTCCGACAGCTGCATCATATTTCTTTCTTTCTTTCTCTGTCTTCTCTTGGCTTCTATCTTCTCTACTCCCTTCCCCTAATCATTGCTCGCTCTCTCATTTCAGTAGCATCCTACCTCTCTGATTTTCTTCCACTCTTTCACATATCCTCTTTTTTTTTTTTCTGACTTTGTGTCAAAATCTCTGTCACTGTTTCCTTTTTTTTTTCTCTGTGTCTCTCTTCATACTCTTCTCATTTCCTTTTTGGACGCTGTAAACCTTTTAAGAGAAAGCTGCGGGCTGGCCCGGCTCTCAAAAAAGCCAGTATTCACCCCGTGGAAGTGAACTTGAGGAATGCAGAGGAGAATGGGAGCCACTTTGTCCTCTCTTTATCACAATTATGCTTATACTGAAAGGATCTCTTTTACTCTTCACAGGCGGCAGATCTGTGAGGTGACAGGGAAGTAAGTGGGAATGTGAGGATCATTTTTTCTGTGATGAACAAATTTGTAAAACACCATACAAGCATGAAATAGAAATGCTGCACAGTCATAACCATCCACCCGAAAAGTACTGTACACATCTGACATTTGCAGTGAAATGACTGTCGATTAATCACCCTAAAGAGCATTTGCTTCTCTAGCACTATGTTCCTATTTTCTTTCCCGTAGACAGTCTGCAGTTGCGTGCTGTGTTGACAAGGTAAACATGAGCGGGAGGCCGGCCACCGCATCAGTAAATGCCATGACCAAGTTGCACTCTTGAGTCTGTCCATATTAGCTGTGATTATGCCTGCTCGCTGGTGCTTAAGAAACCCAGCACTGACCCAAAACAAGCCCGAAACCTTTCTGCTGGTGAGCAACTTTATGCCCGAAAGACACTGGTATTAAGGAATACTGAAGGTGAAAAACGTGAGGGTTTTTTAAAATTATGTCTTTGAGAAATTAGAGCATGTGGCTTGGGAAACACTGTGCCCAACAACATCTGAGTATTCAGCTACATAAAAACTGGGATTTGTTTATGTTTTAACACATAGAGACACATGGGAATGCCATAGCCTACACATGTCAAGCACAAGACCAGTGATTTTTTTTGCAGAGCATATATGATAGCAAGTTTCACCGCTTGGCTGACGCTGCCCCTCCTAATCTAAACACAGATCGTTTTATGTAATCAAAGTGATGGTGAGCAAACGCTAGCAAAATGGATTAAAATTTGACTGACTTTACTGGGTAAACATTGTTAGATATCAGAGACAGAGAAAGAACACTCGACAGCATGTCTGACTAAAGAAATGGCTTGTCTTAAATTAACTGCTGGCCAAACCTGGGGATACACAAGCAGTGTCTCACTTGAAGGGAGCACATTCAATAGTGTATTCAATCATGCAATAATGCACATGGAAGTGTGTTAAGATATAATAATAATAATAAAAGGTAGACGCGAAGGGGCTGAGTCCATTATTTTCGAGTCCAATATGCCTTATTGCATTATACTACATGTACTACAACAAGTGCTTTTAAGTGACTGTAAATTTCTGTGCACGCAGATGCGATGACGTCAGTATCTGAAGACTTTAGAGCGCTGTCGGAGGGTGAAGCCTGCAGGAAATTGAACATAAACAGACCCACTCTGCTCAGTGTACAGTCAGTCATCTTTAGCATATCATAACTCTCACGCTTACACATCGTACCCTGAGATGTCAGAGCAGTGTGTGCTTTATGATGGTCTCGGGGGAGGCTGAAAGATTGGATGGGCACGCCTTAATACCTTGAAGGTCACCATGTTGGCTTTGTGTCGTTGTGGAACAGGCATCAGACTCTACCTGGATGTATTCTATGTTCTCTATATACTTGACTAGTGCCTGAAAATTTGGCCACTGTTGTAGCTCGGGAGAGAAACAGCAAAACCAACAAAAAAGAGCCTGTTTTCATTGTTTCCACTGGATTGTGTTTGAGTGAGCAGCATTTTTTTTATTTTCATTAGCTCTGTGCTGTGGGATTTATGCCACCCCTGTCAAAAAGTGCACCTACCCTGTGCTTTATGGCACCAATATGAATCAGAGTTGGAGTGCAGTGAGCATAGGGAGTGTAATATTTGTCCAACGGTTCACCTCTAGGGAGCCCATCGCTCTGCCTCCACTGCAGGTTCCTGTTGGATTTTAGTGTGTGTTATGGATGGTAAAAATGTAAGGTCACAGTGAATTCATATAAATCTCTTGCCTCTGATCCTGCAGTTGTGAAAATCACCTGTATGTAAATGCTTTGACAGCTGTGCACGCTGTGCTCCGTGCCGGAGAACCGCCACCTCTCCAGTGTCCACCGATTGTGAGTCACCGCCTGGATCAATCGTGGTGAGGGTTATTCAGGAAAGGGAGGAAACAGTCCAATACTTGTCTAGCATCCAATCAGACTGACTGTCCGGTGCTTACTGACTGTGAACTGACCTAAAACAGGCTTCTGTGGTTGTTAGATTTGATTGACAATGAAATGGTTCTAGCAATTGATCTTTGGTTTTTGGCTGCTTTGTCTGACCCCCGCTCTGCCCCATCTGATGCTCCTAATCCAACTGAAGGAGCGCCTTCTGGTGACATAGTTTGCTCAAGTTGAATTAAATAGTCACTCTATTCGAGTACTAGTTATTAGTTCTCTTCTTCTAGTCTGCAATAGAGTAGTCAAGCTGTATGCCAGTGGTTCCCAACCAGGGGGTACCTACGTACCCTGGCAGCTGCCAATTTACCCCCGGGTGTATAAGTGAACCTGGTTACTGCAGTATGCCAAAATAATGCTATAACCAGTTGAAGTAAGATTTGGTTTATGCCACTAACTGTAACAGGTAGGTAGTAATAATGTTGCTAACTAGAATATATTTGTACTGTGCAGGCGTTACTTTATTTTGTAGTGTTTTGGTGTTCCATTATTTATTGCAGCCTCAGTGAAGCAGTGCATGCTGTCTGTCTGGGGAGCTGCTGTCAGTCCAGTGAATCAAAACAACACTGTGGTAACACTGTTGCCAAGTGATCTCCGGCTAATAATGCCCAGAACACGACAGCGATGACCTTATATCACCAAAGATATCACAAAACTAAATCAAACAAAACAGTACAACAAAACAAATATAACACACATGCACTGGCAAACGCTGAAACACATCACGTTTTGCACGAACTATGAATGGAAAAATTCTCCGGAAGATCTAAAGGCTGAAGACGCAGGAGGCGAGGGGAGCCACTCTCCGTCTTTGTAAACTGCTGTGAAGCAACTAACAGTCATCCAGTGAGGGACTAAAGATGCTGCTGTGAATATGCTCTGTGGTGTTAAGCCTTGGGAATACTGAAGAGGCTGTGGCATGCAGATTTTGATACTTTAATGGAAAAGAGCCTCATCTGAATTGTAACCGGTGCATGTGTGTCCTCAGCAGTGAGCTTATGTTTTGATTTCAATGGCCTGACCTGGCCTCTACCCTCTGCACTCAGTTAGAGTGCTATGCTACCACTGGGGCTTGCACAGGTGAAGCCAAACAAAGTTTGAAAGCCTCTTTATCTCCACGGATCTTGTTATCTTTTGATCATGCCGCAAACGTGGCAAATTGAACCTCTGACAGTCCATTCAAAGATGTGAAATCTAAATCCCTTGATGTGCGGCCTGTGTATGTATTTGCACCTAAGCTGATTTACATTTCTATGGCTGCTGGGACATATGAAAGTGAGGGGCTACAAACCACCATAGTGCAGTGTTGCTGCACAGATCACTTGAGCTGCACATATTAATTGAGACATTAAACTGCCAGGTTGTGTCTCTGACATCAGAGACAGGCAGTAACCCTCTAATTCTCATTCTGCCTGGTGGTGGCACACACACACACAAGCACACACACACACACAAGCACACACACACACACACACACACACACACACACACACACACACACACACACACACAGTCTGTGTCTACATCCACTGAGTGATTATGGTAAACAATTGTAAGTACATGTTGTGCCCTTCAAACATGTCGTTACTTCAGCCCCATGTACTCCACCACCCATTACCCAATCATCAAGCGAACATCAATTAAGCACCATATGTCTGACAGCATAATACAAAAACACACAATAACACACACTGATGACATGCCTTATGTTCAATTTCTATATACAGTATAATTTCCACAGCAATGCAGTCTCATCAACATCCTCTACCAGGGCCACTTCATTGAGACAGAACGGCACAAACAAGGCTGGTGAGGACCTCGACGTTTTGAAACGATCCGCTACTTTCTTAGATTGAATTGTGAAGAATGACAGATGGACGTCCGATAGGAAAGCTGCTTTAATCTGAATCAATGAGAAAAAAAACCCCACAGTCCATCAATATGTTGTCCTGATATTTCATGTGTGCAGCAGATAGGACTTCTCTCATAATACTGATTAAATGGTATTCAGGTCAGTCTCATTTGGACATAAAGAGAAGTGCTGTCGAAATACAAATGTCAGACTTTCTTTTTAAACAGGACCTCGGATGATTATTTCTGCCCTCCCTCAGCGCAAAACAGGAGTTAATAATTGCTGATTTTTATCACGTGTGCTATCAAGTAGTGCTCTGGCTTTTTGTTGATAAAAGATAGTCAGCTGCTTTCATTGCTGACCTGGCTGTTTACTTTTCCTACTCCTATTTTTCCAACCCCTTCATCTACCCATCTGTCGCTCATTGTTTCCTCAGCTTGAGAATAAGAGCAGATGGAAGGAGGAGCGTGCTGCCTGATGCCAGTTGGTCAAGCAATAGACGGGGTATGGGTAGAATGGATGAATGGAGGGAGGGCGAGAGGGAGAGAGGAGAGGCCAAAGTGTACTCATGTGGTCACGGCACAGCGGTGCAGTCTGCTCTGACCTGTGATAAGACAGCGGTGACCCTTTCCCTGAGCTGCCCTGGAAAATGATGTAGATTTTTCCAGATCTTTGACCTTGCCTGCAGTGGATGACTGAGAAATTACCTGATGTTTTTCTGCGCTGGTCCTCTTGCTCTCGAGACGCTCCTAAATTTTATTCTTTCATAATATCATAGGGCTGTCGGTAAAAGAAAGGGCAGCTGTTTCTCATTGTGAGTGCTGAAATGAAAAAAAGTTTCTTTGACAACACTTTCCCTTGTCTCATCGTATAAAGCATGCACCATGATGAATAAAACATGAGGGGGATGTCATAGCTAATTCTGACTGCTGGCTTTATCTCCCTGTGATCCGAAGATCAAATGCTTTCCTCTACATTACCCTGCTCAATGTAATGGTTTGGTTTTACATTAAACATGACTGTGTTTTGTCCAGACTCCTAGCTCTGTCTTTACTGATAATGTTAGAGGAAAATTTTCCACTGGCCACCTCCTCTGCCTGCTCCTCCCCCTGCTCCTCCCCCCTTGCCCTCCTCCCCTGCTCCTTTGTGGGATCAACTTGATGTGTCTGGAAGGACATCAGATAGCCATGTAAACAGCTTGAGCACACAGATACAAACACATAATATCTGTTGAAACCTTTCTTGCTTAAGAGCTCTTCCAGGCTACAGCAGCTTCTTTGATCAACCTAATATAATGGGTTCAAGTGTACACTTTGTCTGAACAAAAGGCCATCTTCCTGAGGAATTTGTTTACCCTATTCTCATGCAGGGAGCTGAGGGAGGCAGGTGGATAACTCGGCTCCAGAGGCTGCCAATTGTGCACAACCTGGTGATGCAGCTCTTCCCTCTTACTTCCCTCCCTGGTATTTTGAACCCTTGCTTCAGGCTTTGGCAGGCTCTGTGTGTCTGAGTGTGTGCAAGCGTAGGTATGTCTGTGTGGTTGTGTATGTTAGTTTAGGGGGAAGACCGCTCCAGTGCCCGTCTGAGCGATGCACTGCCCTTTGGAAGCAGGCCCATTAGGGAGGGAGGCGGAACATGTAACGGCAGGGAAGAGCTTCCACTTCACATGGACTTGTTTTGCCAACTGGGCCACTTTTCGTTATTTACCTAAAGGCGGGATGAGGACGGACATATTTATCTATATTAAAATTGTTAATGCAACATTGTGATGTTATAGGTTTGACATTGGTTTATCATCAAAAACTGTTCAGGAGCCTGGGCACTGTCAGTTCCCCATTTTGAAGACGCAACAACAATGTGCACATGGAATATTTTTTCCTATTTTAAATTCATGCTTTGTGACATTTGTTTCAAACAGCCTCTCCCTGTGTGTTTGGCTGATTAGGGATCCCTCCCTGCATTTCAAATGTTTGAGTTTCAGATTCAGTATTTGCAGAGCTGTTGCAATGTTATGGCTGATGACGTTTACATGCACAATGGCACTGTTTTTTCAGGACTTTGTAACAGTTTGCTAATGCATGGGCCAAATACGCACAACGACTATATCAGAACTGAAACCATACCCATCGAAGGCGAAGAGGTGTTCTCATTTTTAAAGTATATTGGAGAGCATGTGGGGCCTGTTCCTGTGTCTCTGTCTCTTGATACAAACTACTTGAGGACAAACAAAAGTAGCCCTTTCACTTTTCATTCAGTGTTTTCTCTTACTTCTAGACATGTGGTTAAAAGTCATGTTCTTTGCCCGCCTGATCCAGCAAGGTTAAAATGATGCAAACAAAAATGCAACATAACTGTTTCTATCCTGTATGGAAATACTGACAGAAAAATAAATGTGAGGAAAAAAAGAATTAGGAGGTTAGCCAGCTAATAAAGCACTTGTTCCCAAAATGATCTGATTACATTTCTGTTTGTGAGAAGAGGTTTAAGTGGAAGTAGAAAAATGAGTTGCATCCATTTACCGCATGATGTAATGTGATTATCAGTCATTTGAATCAACACTGCCCTGATTTTGAGAGATTAGAATTCAGCACAACGTCGACATACAGCCTCAATTTTTGTCTGTGACACAACATGGATTGCTTGGATACTCAATGCCAACTAATTAGAGATTGATAACAAGGGATTAGGATGAAGAAAGCGTATTTGAGGTGATGTGGGTGGTTTCGCGTCGTGATGGAGGAGCAGATGGCCTAAACTGAGAAGAGGACAGGATTTACAACAGGAACATCTCCTCTTTCACAGAAATGAGGCTCTCTGGAAGTCCTGTACATACAGCAGGAGTAGCTGCAGTTTTAGGGAGGATTACATTATGTAATCTCACATCTGGATTCCCCCCCCCTTTTCAAGCAGCCTTGTACTGTTGATGCTGAACATCGGAGTAGTTGGGTAGAAAGGGAGCTGATAGCCTGGTTCCAGACCTCTGAACCACTGCCCACATCTCATGATTTTGTCGAATAATACTTCCTTTGAGCTGGAAAACACTTCTGTAACTAGTACCATTAGTATGACTGCGTTCCAATTAGCTGTGCAATATCAAATCATACCATACCTTCATACCCTATCAGGCTAGGAATGTTGACAGTAAACATTAACCACCCAACCACACTGCCTCCTCTCTCTATCTAACCCCCGAGGGAGCAACAGAAAAACAAACATATTGAAAGACATTTAAGAGGCCATGGATGATTAACTAATCTAACAGCGCCATGTTCTCTCCCTCACTGTCAAGTGCCTTTTATTGTGATGGTCGCATTGTCTGTCTAGCTGGCTACACTGATGGTACATACGAGTGTCTGTCCTCAGAGGAGAAAATTGTTGAAGGATCTGTCAACTTTCACAAGAGATGGCGAGAGAGGGGGAGAAACTGTTCAGTTTGGCAAAGTAAATTTAGCTTCTGAAACATCGGGGGTAAGTCTGAAACTTAGCTGAGTAGAGTAGAGTTGTATGCTGTCAGATGTCGGCTCAGGTTACCTAACCTTCTGTTCTCTAACTTTAGCAGCCAACAGATCACAAATACCTGGCCCCAGAGCAGTTGTTATGGTTGCTTCCCACCGCCTGTTTGTGACAGTTGGCTGTGCTCAAAGAAGACACCAGCAATCCAAGAGGTGGGGCCATCGAGACTGCATCAACCAATCACAGCGAGGGGTGGAGATGTGCTTCTACCCGGCAACAGACCTAGATGGTCTCCCATTGCTCACTTGGACTCAGGTGGGCTGACAGACCAGCCTCAGGCCTGAGAGGAACTCAGTTTGGCCCTGTATCACCACATCAGTGTTGTTAGACTCAAGAAAAAAAAAAAAAAAACTTGGCTCACCCTCTGAATCTATTAAAAAAAAAAAGCTTTTAGTTTAGGTTTTGACTGGAGCATCATTAGTTTATGAAAGCGGTCGATGAATTGGGCTTCAACAGTTTCAATCAAGCTGATGTGTGTTTCGTGTTAGCTGTGTTGGCACAGCAAAGAGGGGGAAGGAGAATTGAGGCAGGAAAAGTACAGTTTGCAGTACATGAGCGACAGTTATCAAAAATGTCACGAAGGACAGAGAGAATGAGGCGAGAGAGAGAGAGGGAGGTTGTGTTTGCACAAGCAGTTTTTCTCTCCAGGAGGCCCTACAGTGCATTTTTAGGAACTTGGCAGATAGACTGGCTGAGTGAGTGAAACATTAACACCCCTCAACCTTTGTTACTGCCAAAGGAACTATAGCTCAGCTGGAGCCAAGACAAGCAGAGATCTCAATAGTCTGAAATAAAATGTGTGTGCGTGTGTTTGTGTGTGCCCCACTACTGCGCGTGTATGCACAAATGAGGATGTTGAAACCTAGAAAATAAGCATCTTTCTCTTTGCTTTCACCACCAGTTCGCACTGTCTTCGCCCTAACATCCCTTATCAAGAGTCACGGCAGCCCAAAGCACCCTTTGGTATACTCTTATCACTGCTCTAGGGTTTCAATTATAACTCTGGACTTTTCCACTGCTCTCACTTTCTGAGAGATCTTCTCACAGCAAAAAGGGTTCTAATGCACACACAACACTTTGTCCTTGAAAATATGGCTCGTATGTTGTGCATGCCAGCATATCAACTTCTGGACCATTTGTTTTTGGGGTTGACACCTCTCTTAATGCTGAAATTGTAAATCACTGAGCGAGGATGACGGCAGTGAGATTACCAATCATGCACTAGCCGAGATTGCTGAGCACACACTAAGAATATACCATCTACACACTATGCATTTAGCAAATTATGTTTTTTTCCCCCCTACCTTTCACACTATTGCATAATTCTAAGCAAGGAAATCACAATACATCAACAATAAGTTTTTTTTGAGGGACTATCATTAGTCTAAAAAGAAACTGGGCAATTGCATCAAGGCAGTGCTCAGATTTGTATCAATGTAGCCGCAAAGTTACCACTTCCCACTTTGTTGTCTCAGCAAAAATGTCAGTAGCCTCATACAGTAACTACTACATCAATCAGTGACACTTAGACACACTCTGCTGGAGCAGACACAAACAGGAATACAAGGATAGGAGGGAGCAGGACAAGAGCTGTGTTGCTGGGTTGTATAGATAAATGGCTCAAAGTGACACTGTGGGGAACACTAACTTGAGAATGATGGACGTGCCTGTGGAGAGAAACAAGGAGAAACACTTCCAGAGCTGGGCAGTGCCTACGTTGATTTTGACAGTCTGATCCCATCAAGATACTTTAAGAGACTCAGTTCATTCATTTTTTAATTTTGTGAACAAATCTTTCTACACCAGATATGGATGGTTTGTATTGTGCATGGAATTTGGTGTAGCATTGGCACAGTCACAGTCCGTTATATTATATTCAAAATATTTACATTTTTGTTCTTCTTTTGTCCTTCCTTTAGATTTTTGAACATAGATTACATTAAAAAATAAATATGTTGTATTCGGCAATGCTATGATTAAGGTTTGGTTAGGTCTAGGCCCAAAAAACTACTTGGTTAGGCTCAGGGAAACGCTTTGGTTCTGGTTAAAATAACGACTTCCTTAAAGTTAGGGAATGGCATTGGTCATTGTTTAAAAAAAAAAAAAAAAAAAAAAGACAGTGTTGACTGTTGGTTGGAAACGAGAAACAAACAGCACTCTCTGTCAATGTCCAAAGTGTTATTGACCCATCCATTCACCCGACCTCCTCTCTATGCAGACTATGTTGCTCTATAATAATGTCACCTTTCTTCCCCCTAAATATGCTGCCATCATAATTACTACAGCCACTAGAGGGCTTTGTCACATACGTAAACGTATGCACTTGCTGTAACCACTGATGCCGTTGCTCTTTTCGGGGAGGACAGCCTTCACCTGTCTGGGAAAGCTAACCGTTGTCTGGCCACCGCCTGTGTATTTGGAGGAGGCCCATAACCTGCTGCACCCTCCTCAGGCCCAGAGTGGAGTCAGCAGTGCTATGGACAGGGTAATTGGACACTCCAAGTTCAAGGGAGAAAGTAGGGGCGAAATTCCGACAGAGGAATCACATTGCCACCAACATTTTTAGACAGAGTGAAACGTGTTACCGTAGCCTTTGATTAACCAGTCGAGTGCCCGGGTATGAGTACTACAAGAAGTCATCGACTGAAAATATCTAAGGGCAGGGCAGCTGCAGGCTGTAGTCTGGCAGGTCAAAAAGAACGCAGAGACAGGCAGACTGTGTATGAGAAATAAGAGAAGGTGTCAGACAGATTCCCACTGCAGGCCTCAAAGCCTCCCAGTAGCAGCGCTGTTTGCAGCATTAACATTAATTGGACCACAACATTGCTTCACCATTGCCTTAATTTATGGAAATGCAAACACTTGTGCCATCCAATTATTTATTTAGGATAAAAGAGTTAGTTTGACTCGCTCAGACGCTGGCTAAATATAAAAAGCTCCGGAGTTCATAGTGCTCCTAATCAGGTTGGATGGAGGATGGAAATCAGAGTTACATAACTTCACTAATAAAAACAGGTCCTGCCCTGTCTAAGGTGTTGATTTCAAAGACTCTATTGTTTGAACGAGGAGGCCGGCGGATTTTTCCTCCTTATCCAAACACGGCATAGGCCTGAGCTTTAGCTCAATCCTCCACACAGAGAATATTTCAGTAGACAGGATGTGTGTTGGAGGGTCACTTCCTTAAATGCCTCCAAGTACAGACACAGACGTGCGCTTGATTTGTGCCTGCATCAGTTCAAAGTTATAAATGTGCACTCAGAAGAAGACCACAGCAATATCTGGCACTATGAAGAATAGGGTCAATTTGCTGTTTCTCTAACATCTCTCATCTTCTTTATTATCTGTCGTTACTGACCATTTGAAGATAACAGGGGTAAGATATTAGACTCTCCAGGGGGTTCATATGACTCCAGCATTGAGAGCAGCTCTCTGCTGGCTCACGCCCAAAGGAGCCGAGGTAAAGTCTGGGCACGCTCACTGACTTGTTATTAGCATAGTATGTGGTCAGGCCAGTACTTTTGCGTTGCCCTATAGTGAGAGTGCGTACAGCTGACGGTGTAGGTCAGAGATGACTGAAGGATCTCGTGAATCCCGGAGCTGCAGCATGTCTGGAGGAGGACAATATAGTAAGCTCAACCGTGTGATGCTCCATTATAAATGAATGAAGTGAGGACGTGTCAGGGTTTAAACTCAGTCGAATTTGTATTGTATTTGTATGTTATATATCTATTTGATTTGAGACTACTGCTTTCGCCGTGGCAGGAACGTTACCATGTCACAGTGAAAAACACAGCATGCACAGTCCTTTCTGATTTGAGTCTTTTTACAATGAAGAATGGCAACATGACCAGAATGTATCTGAAAGAACCAGTGTCACTGAAGATTGTGAATGCCTGTCTTTGTTACAGGGAAAGAATAAAGGAGTTTTGGCTATTTATGCAAGCACAGCCTCATTTACTATTCAGTACATCTCTCTGGTTTATGTAACCAGACGTGTTGATTAAATCCTCTTTTGAATGTGTAACAAATGGCAGCTTGTTATGAGGGCATGGCAGTCAAAGGTAATGCATGAATTTTTCAGAACAGCAGAAAAAACAAAATAACTGCAATTTGCCACATTGCTAATGAAAAATAAAGTGCATTCTAAGTTTACATCTTGGTGTGTAAAATAAAACCTAGTTAAATAGGCCTGTCAAAAGAGTGCTGCAACATCAATAGTTCATCATAGTTTTTTTTCCCTGTCTCTTTCCTCTTTCCCATCGACCAAAATGAGAAGTGCATTGCAGTGGCTGCTTGAGAAACCCTGGCACGGCGGCGTCAAAATTGAGGCCACTCCTCAGGTGGCTTGTTGCCACTTTAACAAAGCTTAGAAAATGGCCTCCAATTGCAGTGTGCTGTCTGATGCCACGAGTGCCCTGAGGTATTGATTATATGTTCAGATTTCCTGGGGCACAACAATGACTCAGTGCTTTCCTCACATCCGCCGGACCATCTTTGTGTCCGTGACCATGTTGTCCTGTTAGCACTGAACAGCAAATAACCATTCCGTGCTGATAAACTACATTGAGATGCACAGCTTTCTCTTTACTCTTTCCTACACTTACTGTGGGTTTTTTTTACGCCACCGCAGGGGATCATCATCACTCAATAAAGGCTGTTGACGCTGCCGCCGTTCACTGTGGGAACAAAGTAAATACGAGATACTTTTTCGAGTGAAGGGATGATAGAAAAGTGCAATAATGTCTGTAAAGACTAAAGCGCTGCAGTGGGAGCCACGTTGTATATCTTGTGGCACATGCAAACACGAATGCAGGAGCACACGTACACATGGAGTAATGAAACACACTTAGGAGGCAGCAGCAACGCACCGCAGGATTTCTCATCCTTATTTAATGGGGTCGTTAGTGTGTCCTTGGAGACAAGGTGGACTGTGATGTAATAAGTGATCTGGCTGGGCTGAGGCGATAAATGAAATAATCTCCAGGATGAACAGCATTGTGGACCCGTGATGCTACACCGCGGGGCAGATTATTTGGGCTTCAAGTATCCTCCCTCCTAGGATACTGGGGTGCTGGTATTAAACATCATCAGACATCGCTTTCATCAGCTCACAGTTCTGTCATTTGACATGTGGTACTGTCTGTGTGTGTGTGTGTGTGTGTGTGTGTGTGTGTGTGTGTGTGTGTGTGTGTGTGTGTGTGTGTATAAAGAGATATTAAATTGGCTCAAAGAAGCTGTTGGAAAGGTGAGTAGGTTGGCATTTCATGGCCCTTTTTAACAAAAGATCACTGGTTGGATGTTGTTCTTCAGAGACAGCACTATATAATCTGTTGTTGTTACACCCCTGAAATCACCAGCATGAAATATATTCACATGTAGATTTGCTCTTCTCCTGAGAAATATGAAGACACATTGAAAACGTGGAAAGAATGAATAGATTTGACAGGATCATTTTTTTTCTTCTTTCTGCATGAATTATTTCTCCTTGAGCATGTTGCTGCGAAAGTATCTTTTCAGCGCCCAGACTGTTTCACATTTGTGACGTTCATTCCAAACCATTCAGCTGCTGAATATATCAGCCCTATGGAAAAATATTTGCTTGATCTGAACCATCACAAGGTAACATGAGAGCTGTCGCTGTAACCCTGGCTACCCTGAGTGTTATTGACAGTCTCTTCCTTTCACCAGAGTGGAAAAGCATATCCTTCATCAGAGCGTGATGGGTCCCTTTTTTTCAGATTTCACCGTATGTACATAGACTCCTTGTCTGAAAAGAACATTATTTGTGCAAATTATGTGGTAAATTATCTTTATATGACAATTTTGTTACCATAAAATGTACATATGCATGCTGTATACATGCTCTATATTACGTTATATCAATAGTGCTGCTTATTTGGATTATGATGGTGTTTTGTATGCAACAGAAAAACCATCTCTGGAGGTGCAGACTAGGTAATCAATGTACTGATAATGTATTGATGTTGGATCAAGAGCTGCTCACAATGTATGAATTCTCTTCCCTTTCAAAATAAGGCGGCTGACAAAAGATTAAAACTACGAAAACATACATTATTCGGTAATTTTATTTAATTATTTTAACTTTTTCAGCAGGCCTTAAATTTTTCCTTAACTGGCTGCCCAAAGACAGTAATGGATTTTTTCTTATGTTTTGCATTGTTAACAGATATCAATGAAAAGTGAAAAGGCTGACAGGACAGGAATCAAGTTATTAGTTTTTGGTGCAGCAATAACAAAAAAAAACAACAAAAAAAAAATTTCATGGAATAACAAATTTAGCAGGTTGTTAAATATGTGTGGAGCTCACCAGTTCCCCACAAGGGAGGATGAAGTAAGTGCCTGAGAACAAGTACAGGAGTGTAAAGGTTGGACTGCGGAGCAGGGGGACTATGTGGACATGAAACTCTCTTAACAACTCTGTGCACCAGCATTCAGAAATGTGGGATGAGCCTCCATCAAGCAGCCAGTGGATGAAGTGTAGGAGGGTCCACTCCATCCTTCACACACGAGGGTAATGCTGGCATCCTGGATGAGCTGCGGGGGCTGAAGGCAATACTCTGGGGGGACCAAAGAAATGCTCACGGAAAACAATATCCTAGAGTACAGTCGAGTTCAAACTTGCAGGATTGGAGAATTGTGTTAGAGTTAGTGGTCAATTCAATCTTAAGGGAACATTTTAGTGCTTCAAAAATCTCTGTCAGTGTGTTTATTTATTCCATCGGAGCAGATCTTAATCTAAACATCAAAACCGTCCTCTACTTAACATTGCCAATCCAATATTTATACGATAACAAATAAATCTGTAGAACAAAGAGTCTGCAAAGGACTGCAATCATATGTGGATCTTTGGTCCAATATACATCAACTGCTTTTGTATTGGAGAAAGTGTAATAAAAGATCAACATTTAAACTGCTTGTTCTCATATAATACTGTTTTCTTCAGCTGTGAGGAGTGAGACAATTTCAGTGATAAATGTGACAGCATACAGCACATGAAATACAAGGGATGTGCCACACAAATGAGGAAGCTTTTTTATTAAATTCAGGAAAGGCTGAGAGGGATTTACTACTCCAATTACATTAAAACAGGTAGATTTTAATATGTTTTTCCAGCTAATACCCTGCATCGTAGCTCTTTTGCACACCGCATGTTTGTTACAGCAATAGACACACACTTCAAAATCTTCCCAACTGAGTATTTATTAACAGCAGACTGGTAATAGCTCAGTCTATATACCTGTTCATCTGACGCAGTGCTACGAGGAAATTTGAGTTTCTTATTTCAGAGGTGCATCGAGCTCTTTCATGTACTGCATGTCAAGATGTAAATCAAGCCCCTAGTACATCTGTAATGTGAGATTGTGCTGTCAGATCACTAAATGCTACCTTTATTGCTGTCCCTTTTCCAATTTCCAGCACTCATATTTCACCTCGCGGCCGCTTGGCTGCACATATTTTTAGCTCCAAGTTCCATTTTGTATTGATTGTATCTGCTCTCGTGTTTTTGTGTGGGCAACCTGGAGCTAAACCACATGTTTCTGGCCCTCCATCGTCCTTGGGGGAGCTCTGTCATTGCACGCTCCTCATATTCCAGCCTGAGGCAATCAAAGCCTGAAGCCCTCAACACTCCCTCTGCCCGAGCTGAACATCATGTCAGGGGTGTGATGTAATTAAAAAAAAAAAACATGGATATTTATTCTACTTGGAATGTTGAGATGCACAGCATTCACCTCTGCTTAATTTTGACATTAAGACTCAGAATGTGTATGTGTGTGCCTGGGAATGAGCACTTCATGTGAATTCCTCTACAGCGTTTCTGCAATAAAGCATCATGTACGCATTGTTTGTGGGTAAGAGGTAAGCCTGTTGATCGGGATACACGACCACACACACACACACACACGCACACATGCGCACAGGATAATGGGAGGATCCAGCAGCTTGTACACAGGATGCAGATGTGCAAGAATAGAAACAGCATAATGGTTGCCACCGATTCCCAAAGGCCCAGAGATATCTGGCATCATCAGCATCGAAGATACTAAGACAATTTCCCTCCTCCCATGTTTCCCTTGTCCTCTCTCCTCCTCTTCCTCCTCCTGTCATTGTCCCATTCGCATCGCAAGCTGTTCCACAATTTGAAAAGCAACAGAGATCTCATACTCCCTAATTCTGATGCTGCCCTTCCCCTTCCTTGCCTTCTCCCGCTTGTTAGTTGTGGCAGAGATAGCACGGATTCATAAAATGCTGATCTCTTAGTGGCAGTCCAGTTAACCACAAAACACACCATGCTGAACAAACAAACAAAACAAAAAGGGATCGACCTTTCTTTCTGCACATTTCCACTTTCCTTCTTTCTCCACGCTGCCTTTTCGGCTGTTATTGCCAGTAATAATCTGACCTGAAACAGCCCTCAGTGCTCAGATAACGATTTTTCCACTTGCTCCCCCTCTCCTGTTCCTTGTCCCATCTCCGGTGGCTGCTGCTTGTGCTCTGCAGTGTTTGCATGCACGCTGATTATTCACAAGGACCTATCCTCCACTGGTTTGCTTGCTTTTGTTACCTTTCGTCACTGCCTCATCCGTCCACATCCATCCATCCATGTTTTTAAGCACAAAGGAAAAAAATGCTGTTTCCACGAAGCCTCACTTCTAGGGCACCGGCTCTGAACAAGGAGACCATTGAGCGGTGTGGTAAGAGGAGGGGCAGCTGGGCAGTCTTGGCACTCGGTCTGGCATTTGACAGGGGGCTGATCAAAGGCTGTGAGACTCTGCCTGGAACACTGGCTGCAGAATAGGGGGGGGGTGAGAGACATGCATGGCTGAACTCAACTAGGCATGTGTAATATCAGGATTGTTTTACGGACACTGAGCAAAACTGTTCTCATCAGTAGTCTTCTAATGTGGTTGTAATAGTATAACAGGGATTTATAGCTGACAGATGCAGTGACGCTATTGCTTCAACATACCCCTAAAATATGTTGAGTTCCTTAATCCACAGGGATTGTGCTACGACAGGTTTAAAGCAATTATTGATTAGTTACTTGTAAGGAATAAACTTATATATTCTATGTAAATGCATCAAAACTGCAACAGAGGTTGTCACAACTGGATTCTGTTCACATGACCCTTGGCTGACCACCACCTCAATTTTCTGCCTCTGTGTGCATTCAGATTCCCTCCCTCTCACTCTGTTTATGTCATGCTTTATTTCTCCTGCGGGCCTCGTCTTTCACTCTTTTCGTGTTGCTTTCCAACATCTGCTTTTTTGCTGCAAGTGTCTCCTCTATTTGTTCCTCGGTTCGTCTGTCAATGCCGACTCCCGTCCGCCGCTATGAGGGCCCATCTAACTGCCGTCATCAGATCTTTATTTTCTATGCTTCCGATCTCCCTGTAACCATTTTAATGTACACACTGCACAGACACTGTGAATACAGTAGGAAAATTGTGTGTTGCAGCACAATAGTGTTTACCAGGTCAGTGTATACCCCGTTACATAACACATGAGCAGGATTTGATCGCGGCCACTCAGACTTGGCCTCTGAATGACCGCTCTGCAGTCACCATGACCCAGGCTTTGATTAAAACAAAACTAAACAAAACTAAACAAAGAAAAACAACCAAAACAAATACGAGTGGTGAGCATTATTAATTTCGGTTGCTGCATTTTTCTAATATTGTTTAGTTTTAGTTTAATGAATGTCATTTATCACCTTAAATATCAGTTATTTCATTCATCTGAATCAGAGAACTCAAGTTCTCCCTTTACATACTGCTGATATGAACTGTCGACATGTGATAGAACTTAAATAGGGTAAATATATACAAACATATACAGTGATAACATATTTCCCCATAGCCAGCACAGCATGTAATCCATATCTTCTCATGTTTGATTCAGCACAACCGGGCCCAATCCTGGGGTGGGAGAGAGGGGGGTGTTTCCCCCTGATAGCGCTCTCTAAAAATAAACCTGTGCCCTTACATAATTACTGGGTCTCTGTGAGGGCAAGAGTCATCGATGCCAGCAGGTCCTCACCACTATCAGCTACGGCGGGACGCGACACGCACAAGCAACCTCAGAGCCCCCACTGACTTTTTAGATTAAACAAAACCCAGCAAGATAAAAAACAAGGTGTTTTTATGTTTTTTAGCAGATCAATCTGATGCAGGCTACATTAAGCCCTACTTTAAATGCTGGTGCATTTTCATTTAAACATAAATATAAACAAAGAATTTGATTATTAATATTAATATGTATAAATATATACATGGGAATTTTTCTTTTTAAAGTTAGCGTCAATCTTTTGAGACTTTCTGACATTAAAATAAAAAGACCATGACCTCTGTGTGTGCCTGTCACAATAGCCACAACACCATTGTTGTGCTCATCAGTAGCAGTGGTGGAAAGTAACTAAGTACATTTACTCAAGAAAATTTAATGTACTTGTACTTTACTTGAGTGCTTCCATTTTATGTGAATTCATACTTGTCCTTCCCTATGTTCCAGGGGACAATATCGTACTTTCTACTCTCCTACATTTATTTAACAGTTATAGTTACTTTGCTGATAAAAATTTCACACACAAACTTACAAACTATGACACATTGTTACGGATGAAACAACCCAGTAGCAGTATACAGTGTAGTTGAAGAGTTTTCCACCTTGAACAACTACAACAGTAAATAGCTACTTCTACATGAATCCAGTGTTGATACATATATAACAATATAACAATCACACGGTTTAGTATTTTTACACTGTTACATTTTTACCTATATAAAAGATACGAATGGTTTAGCCTGCACCGATTAAGTTTCACATCTAAAAGTGACAGTGTACCATAAATTCTTATTTAAAAAATGAATATATGTGTTTTGTAATCCTTTAATTGTCAATGTGAAAGTGCTCCTTCTTTTTTCTTTTTTTTTTTTAGACACAGGACGTGGCAGAAAACGTTTTCGGAAACATTGATTACAAGATCCCAGATATGTTAAACATTATCTGGGATCTTAGTTATCCTTTTATACAGAGGTCGCCCTTCCACGTGCACCCCTGTCATATCTGTCCACTAAACGTGAAGCTATAGCCAGCAGCCAGTTAGCTTTAGACCATTATCACTTAATTGTTAAATCTGCACACAAACCGAAGTATAAAAATGACATTCATCCTTTTACGGTCGGTTATGTACCACACTATGTCTTGCTGGTAGGTGGATTTTTTTTTTTTTTACCTTTGGACAGAGCCAGGTTAGCTGTGTCCCCCCGTTTCCAGTACTTTTGCTAACCTAAAATATCTGACGGGCTGACTTTAGATGTACATCTAATGGACAGGTATGAGAGTGGTATTGATCTTCTCATCTAACTCTTTCCCAGAAATAGACTAAGTATATTCCCCAAATGTCAATCTATTCCTTTAATGGGAAATAATTGGGTTTCTGGGTGTACTGAGGTTCCTGATGTGCACAAAATTACAAAATCCTGGTCAAGGTTTATGATTTCAAGGTTTGTATAAAGTGAAGCACAAAGATGAGTAAAGGCAAACTTTTCCTGTTATCATGTATAATTCACTTATGCAGACATCCAAACTGAGTGTAAAGGGTAGAATACAGCTTTAAACATCCTCCTTATCCTTCTCTCAGCCTTTCCTCAAGTTTGTTCTGGTCTCCCCCTCTCAGAGTGCACAGTCACAGTCTGCCAGAGCAGGCAGGAGGGGATGGGTAATGGTGATGTGGATAAGGATCGAGTTTCTGACGCTGAACCTGAGAAAAATTTGTGCCTTTAGTTTTTTATTTAGTTTAGTTTATATCTTTGTATATGCCTCCTCCCTTCTCTCTCTCTTTGCCTTTGTGCAGTGTGCATCACTGTTAAGTCCCTCATCAATCACCACTACCCATGTAGCTCATCCATCTCATAGGCCAATGTCCCCTACCACATCTCTCCCTCATAAATCAACAAACAAATGCATACCAAACAGCAGCTGTTTTTTTATTTATTTATTTTTTCGGTCCTCCTATTCACTTTCTTTTGAAAAGGACCCTTAAATGAATTCCAAATGAAGCGGTGCAAGTACGTAGAGTGACCACCTGTGCGATCTCTTTGTGCATGATGTAAGGCTGGAAAGGATGTGAGGGGGGAAAAAAAAAAATGTTTTTCATAATTTCAGCCCTTTGGCAATGACCCAGACCTCTTATAACATTTCATCCTGTCCAAGAAATTGTGCTACTCTGACTCTGGACTCTGAATGTACTGGCAACATTAGAGTCACACAATGTATCCTGCATGTTTGCAGGAGAACGTATTAGCGCTACAGACAGATGGAATGGCACTCTCGCTCAGAAAAGATTTAAAGGATCAAAGGGAGGGGGGGGGGCACCGTGAGAATAGTTACCATGGTGACCATGACATCACCAGAGGCTTGTGCGATCTGCCTCAACGGGAGTTTTGTTTGTGTGGAGGTGAAGGCAGAGAACGGTCTCGAGACGACAGAAGGCGGCACTTTGTGAAATTTAAGTGACTGAAACGTGGCTCGCAGAGCTCCTGGATGCTGAGGACAATCCCTTCCATCCCTCTGCATTTCCCCGTCGTAGGCGGCTGCTGTAACAGATATGGGTTACGTCCACACGCTTATAGCACAGTGTGGCTGTATGGAGGTGAATTGCGTGTTCCAGGCAGCTCGGTCATTTTTGAGTTATTGCTTTGATGGACACAGACCGAGAAAGGCAGTATTGAATTTCATTAGTGAGGCGTTTCTGTGATTTTATACACTCGACTTGTATCATTGAAAGGGGACAAAATACTTGAAACACCCCTCAGTGTAATATAATATAATTCAAAAGCACCACAAACAGCAAACTGCAATGGTCAAAATGACCATAAAGTTAAACAACTCTCATAATACCTAATAAACTGGTAACTATGGGTACAGATGGAAAGAGTGAAAATGTGCCACCTTAATAAAAGCAAGCGTAAAGTTAGGAGAGAATTCACATTTGAGATTGAGTCTAAGTCATTTTTGGGCCAGCACAGTTTTAGGCAGAAGCAGGAGAAGCACACGTAGCACACAAGTCAACATTAACACAGGCACACTTGTACTCTGACTGAAAAAAAAAAAAACGCTAGACAGGAGCCTTTCACACACAACGACTGTGATGATGTACCTCCTTGATTCTATTCATTTAGTTCCCTATCCGAAAGGCTGTAACTGCAGCCATTTTCTCCTCCCAGCTGGGGGCCTATTTACCTGGCAGAGGTAGTTTGGAGTCGCTTTTACGTGTCTGACCTGAGCGGGCGGGGATGTTGACGGGAATTGACAACTGTGTGTTAGGCCCTCCAGAGGGGCTCTTGGGGTGCTATGTTTGTGAGCAGCATTGTTCAAATCAGATGTTCAAGTATGGTAGAAATTAAGTGCCCATAACCTCAAGGGTAAAAATAATGTGATACAACATCCAAGAAACTATATAAACACTACAAACGCACTAATAAAATTTTTAGTGGAGGGTTGCACTGCCTTCTTTGCACAGTTTGACCTTTCCATGTGAAATGTGCATCTCCTGCCGGTGTTTGGATGGGTTTCCTACAGGTGCTCTGGTGCTGCAGTTAACTCATGTTTCAATGAATCGTAGGTGCATAGGAGACACTAATGGTCGGGTTATGCTCAGAAATAATTGGTTTGTATGACGTGGAAAATCCCAATGGCAATGGACGTGAAGAGGGAGTAAGATGCCGGCTGTCACAGAGAGGAGAGAGAAGTGATATTGTTGAAATATGTTGACAACAGGGAACATTTTCAGGAAGGCAATCATAGTGCTGCACTCCGTTGTTCACATGAACAGTGGCAGAGATTGTTGTGTAACAAATGAAAAAATAGGGCTTAGAGAGAGAAGTTAAAGGCGAAGCTTGAACTTCAAATAGATGGTGAGCGTGTCTGTGTTTTGCCTTGCGATGGACAGAAGATCAGCCCTGTGGGCTTCCCTGCCCTCTGCTCCATGGGTGCTGGGAAAATGCTGGTGCTTTCAACCGTCCTTAAGCGGTTCGAAAACAGATGTAGACATTGAACTTCAAACTGCTCAACACCCTTAAATCAACTTCATGTGACTTTCCTTGAATTCCCCAGAAATCAAGACCTTAGTCACATGCTCACAGAGTCCCTCCCACCTTCTCCACTTTGGACAGTCACCAGTTGCTATCCGAAGATATCATCTCTGGCACCATTATGTCAAAATAAGATTTGTGATTATGCGCGTATGTGTGTGATAGGGCAAAGGTTAGCACAAGAGACACGAGGCGGCTGTCCTACTGACATGATCGACACTTGGGGGGGGGGCAAGTGACACCATATGCATTTCACATGGGATCAAAGGGCATTTGTAACTGATTCAGTGAGTCATGCACCACCCCTGGTCTCTGAATTGTATTTCAGAGGACTGATGAAACTTCTGAGTGTGAAGTGCAGCAGCTGGACGCTTCCTCTCAGCAGCTGGTGAGAGGATTTAGGAGCGGCAGGGTGTTGTGAAAGGAGTGCTGTTTGGTGCGACCTCTTTGTTTTTTTGGGGGAAAATTTGAAACACTTAAGTAAGTAAGTTAACAAAGAGTTTGATGGATGGAGTTATTTTGTGAGGTGGCCGGAGTGTGAGGACTTTGAAAGGTGAAGGGGAATGGGTTGGTCTATTTTTTGAACATTTCAGGGCCTCAGTCTAAAGTTTTTTATTGTTGCCTTCTTAAGTTTGAAATGGAAGCAATATGGGAAAAGAAATATGTCTACACATGCATCTTTTATTTTCGCTCACACAGTGTATTTTGTAGTGTGACAGAAGGAGAACATAATTGATAGAAAAAGGAATAAAGGGGAACTTCAGTTTTAAATAAAGTCTGTTTGCAGGCGTTGGGTAGTACTACTGCGAAATGTGGAAAGAAGATGCACAAAGCTTTTTGTGGCTCCAGAGGGAGCTGTGCAAAATTTGACAAATTACCTCAGGTGATTTCACTTGAGTCAGTGTCTGGAGTTTGGGTCTGAAGACTGCAAGTTTGAAAATAAAAAAAATCTGGGGATGTGGAGTTAGAAAGAGGTGAGGTTAGCAGACCTCTGTAGCCCGCTTGAGCTTGAGGCTACATTAGCCACTGCTGGCACCAAACTGGTAGTGGTTGAGTTGTATTGCGGGTAATGTAGGCATCAGGTTGTGACAAGGAAGATAAATGCATGGATGTTTGGAAAAAAAGACGATATCTCTGGCTCTGCTGCGTGGATTTTTATCCTTTCTAAAAAAAAAAAAAAACTGTCCATCATCATAAAACCAGTAAATTGTAATTCCAAATACAAATATGAGAATAAATCCATCACTGACTAGAAACATATCGCCATTATATGAAATTCAAACATACACAAGATGGTTCATCCAAGCTGTTGTCTCTTACAATCTAGCTCTGTTTGCCTGCACACTGATTCTCATTCATGACCAGTCAGTTTGCATCCGACATTGGTTCACCACAATTCAGTGCCCACCACATTGACTCCACGGGACAGAAGTTAAATAAAGGTTAATGTGCTGTACTCATCTTAAGTATGCATCAGCTATTCCATGATATCATATCTGTTTCCAAAACAGGTACAACCATTAGCTGTTGGGAGTCAAGCGTGTGTGTGTGTGTGTGTGTGTGTGTGTGTGTGTGTGTGTTAGTGTGTGTGTGCGTGCATGTGTGCGTGTGTGTATGTGCGTGTCTGTGTTTGTGTGTGTGTGTGTGTGTTTGTGTGTGTGTGTGCGTGTTACTATGTTTGTGTGTGACTCACTGATAAGGCAGCAGGAGACCTAACATAGACCTGTTGCCTCACACACAAACACGTACATACACACCCGTTGTGCTGAGCCAAGAGACGAGGATGCCTGGAAACACTGCAGCAGAGCAGCAGAGTTTATGGACTATGAATGTGGCACATTGTGTCTGCTCCAACCAGATGCACCGCAGGGCAAAGTATTTGTGAGTCCCCAGCCTGAGATAAAGACTTGTGTAAAGAGCCATATGCCCAGAGCTACGTTTATCCAATACATGTAAAATCTCCTTCCAAGCATAACTATTCTAAGAAACAAATATCATAAATAATTCATCTGTTTTAGCCATAAACAGATTTAAAAGTTGATACAACAATACAACAATGACGAATCAACATATTTTTTTTACATGATACAGTGTACAAACAAATGTGAGGTTTGAAAACTGATTTTACATAAATTTCCCCAGCACAAAAGATTAATAATTTTTTAAAGCATTGTTGGCTGATTTATAAATACTTATGAACTACAGTAAAGAACAGTGACTGATTTGTATGTGAAGCTGTTCGAGTGCTTCCAGCATGGTGGCTCTACATTACAGGGAGACTTTTTGGGAAAGTTCTGTGAAATAGGGAGATGTATTGTCTCAGGTCATTCTGTCATCGTATGTTTGGGAGAGGAGAACAACTGTTTAAGATGACATCACTGTAAAGTAATGGCAGACTGTTCGCAGTCTTATCTCTCTCTGTGGCTATGTAATTCTGGTTCAGGCCCAGGGCCAAAAGAACAGGAATATCAGGGGTTGGCCATCAGTCAGTGTGTTGATGATGTGGATGTAACTGAGTAATATGCTGAATAACCCTTATCTCTCTAGATAATTTGATAAAAGTTAAACTTTCGATTTGATTTAAGTTAGTAGGGTTTAAGAAGAAATAAATTCCTAATCAGAGAAATGCTGCAGCTTTGAATCAAATAAGCTGTTTGTTTGCATATTTGTGCTTTTTTGCTCCTCATGTTGGTACAATTCTATTTATTGCACAATGTTCTTTGGCCTCAAATAGCCAGGGTTAAAAAAGGTAGTAATTTCTCATCAGCACTGACTAATAACATTTCCTGGCCTGTTTCTGGCCACACACAATGCAATAAACAGCCATGTTAAAATGCAGTTTCTATATTCTGGAAACTACTGTTATTCTTGGATCAGCACTTGATTAAGCTGGTAAATAATTCAGTGCTGTGCGTCATCAAAGCACATAAGTAAAAACGTAAAAAGTAATGTAGTATTCACACACACGTATACACTGACTTGCTGTCTTTACATTAAGGGGACTTGTTAGCCATAACGTATGTGCCTCTGCGGTGGGATAAAATTTGCACATTCAACGCAGGCATGCAATAGGGAACCACTAGGGTCATGTGTGACCTTACAGGAGAACGGAAGGCCGCTTTAGCCTTATACATCTTTTTCATTAAATGGATTCGTGCTAGATACTTAAATTATGATTCTAAAAAGCAAGCTACAAGATTTAGTTTGCTGCGTGTGACAGGTTGGATGATAAAAAGTTGAATAACCTTATGGGATAAGCACAACCACAACATTTCAAGATAATATAGTTGGTTTATAAACCTATCTAAAAATCAGAATCTCATTTGAAGGTAGATGAGATTTCTGCTGGTGCGTGACCACTTCATCTCCATCGATTACTTAGTGCCCATGCACACTCACATGTCTGATATAGAAATACACACATGTGGTTAGTACAGATGGATGTGATTACATATTCAGGGAATGTGAGACCTGGCCCGCTGAGAGATGTATGAATGTGCGCGTGTATCTGTGTGTGGGGAGTTGAATACACAGATTCAATAAAGTATTTTTCCACAGCCATGAATACAGAATAGCCCCCCTCCCTCCCTCCCTCTATTAAACACAACAGTGGGATTGTTATTCCCCATCTTCCTTTCTTTCATCCTCCGTCCTCCTCCTCTGTTGTCTCGCTCTATCTCTCCTCTCATCTATCAGGCACCCTTCTCGGCAGACAGCCCCTGCTGTTTACTTTTAATTTCTCTCTGTGAATCCTAATTGCACGCTCTGTCTTTCCAGGGTCAGTTCTAATCAGAATTATGATAAGTGCATCAGATTCTGGAGCCACCACCTCCAAACCGCCTGAAGTGTCTTGTGGGCTCTTCTGTTGTCAGTAGGTGGTCTCCATTTTGCTGACTTTGCTTTTAGAATAATTTAAAATAGATTTTGCTTTTCCACTGATGAACATAATTAAATTAAAATTATCTTTTGTTCCACAGTGAGTGTTTGTTTTTCATCCTTCCACTGATTTTTTTTTAATGCCTTCATTCCATCTGTACCAGCTCTTTCTTCATTTCTTTTCCCTTTCATCTTTCTCTCTCGTTGTAAGCCCTTAGACATCAGTCCTGGCAGCTCTGGGCCGACTGTCTTCTCTCCCTTCCTTCTTCTTTCAGACCATCCCAGCTGTCCTTTATACCTCTGTATTTCCCCTCCTTTGCACACTCTTTCCATTCTTGCACTTCTACACTCTTTCAACCAGGAGACTATTGCTTCCTCAACACCTCGAAGAGTCACACCAAGCCATAAAATGCATCTTGATTGATCCAATCTCAAGAAAACAGCTGTATATGTAGGTGTGAATATACCTAATGGGATGCAACTGAATGCCTCAAGCCACATTTGGAGGTGGTCAAGGGCACATTTGGCCACAAATATAGTGTAAGGTGATTGCAAATGTATCCCTTTCCACAGTGAAGGACTGACAAGGTGTTAGTTTATACATGCCAGGAAGTTTTGTATAAGCCAGGAATAAAGTAAGACAAACGTAGACGGTGATCTGTCTTGTTCTGATTTTGAGCTCGGGTCCTAGTTTACAGAAATGTGATATACTTGCTTATCTGCATACTGAGCAGAGAAGTGAAAGCACTCAAGAGACATTTGAGCCATCCTGATGCCAGGTGTGACAGACTGCACGCTGTCCCAAATGAATCCTAAAAACAATCTGGGTATGTTTCAATACAATAAAAATGATTACAGGCAAAGTGACCGGAGCTGGAGAAAAGATTCGGCAAAGACCCCTCTTAAGGCTGCTGAAAGGCGACGGCAGCAAAAATGGAAAAAGTATCTAATTGGTTAAGATAAAAGCTATATGTTATGTTAAAAAAGGGAAATGAGTCCACCACTAACAGAATTACTGCAGAATTAACATAAGCAGTCTTTTATACATGAATTATACATAAGGATGACCACATAGGTTGTTTCTTGTATGGAAAGCAAGACTAATGTGCCAAAATCCAATCCTTTCACCTGATAAATAAGAAAAACCTGCCAGTGGGCTGGGCTAGTTTAGGTTCTTACACTGAAACAAGGCAGAAAACAACTAAAGAGAAAACACATGCAAATAAAATAACACTTAATTCAGGAAAAGCTGTGAAAGATGCTGAAAAAAAAAGCCCAATTTTCAGTTTTTATTTATTTATAGATTTTAAGACCCCTTTGGTAAGTACAGTTCCACAGCATTTGCCAAGTTGGGTTGTTTATAGGCTACTGTAGCTGTGGTAAGTGGCTGCTGTCAATAATTAATAACACAATGTGCTGCTATAACATGCTGCAGTAGGTCTACCAGCTCTCTTTGTTTTACTAGTTGAGATCAACAACTCCTGCTATTTAAGTCTCATTCAGAGAATGTGGAGCACGCATGAGACCACACAGAGGACCTCCAGCCCTCCAGTCAGATCCTCTGCGCAGTGTGGGCAACTGTTTTGTCCTATTAATGGAGGATCCCGCATTAAAAAGTCATGAGTGGTTGGGTGGAGAGAAGAGTGCAGAATAAAAAATGTAAAGTAATCAACATAATGTCAGGCACTAAACCACACAAAGTGATGTGCCCTGACCAAGATGAATCAAAATACCTCGGCACCTTTCTCTTATCTTTCCATCAACTATCCACGTCTCATTACGAAATTGATTCTCCATGTCCTTGAGGTGCAGGAGGTGTCACTCTATCATTTGAAACCGTTTATGAGTAAACAGGCCTGGGTGGTGAGGAGGTGTGTGTGTGTGTGTGTGTGTGTGTGTGTTTGTGCATGTGTGCTTGCTCTCCATTGAGTACATACAGAGCAAATACAGACCTACCATACTGACAGCCTGCCTCCCTCTTTCTGCCTTTAATATCATAAAGCCACAGAGTGGCGGATGGGGAGCGACTAAAGCAGGAGAAACGTAGGATGAAGAGAATGAACTCATGTGACGACCCATTCATGAGAACGTACAGTACTGAGGGTTATTGGAGTAGTGCAGGTGACCCTTTCGTGTGTGTGTGTGTGTGTGTGTGTGTCTATGTAGGTGTGCCTGACATTAGCCCCTGAGCTGTGTTTTTTACTGTCTGGAAGTTTAAGCTGAAGCATTATGCCATTGGTTTTTCCTAAACAACACTATAAGGTCAAAGTGAGAGGAAAGTTGAGAAAGACGGCGAAGAATGTAAAGAAGCAGCTGAATGCAACACTTGTGCTTATGATTAGTAACACAACACAAAAAAGAGTACCACACTATAAAAGAGTATCATTCTATATATGAGGAGATAGCATCACTCTTTTGCACGGCTCAATGAATTAACACAGCACTACAATCGGGGAAAAATAAAATACACAGTTAGAAAAAACATGTTTCCCTTTTTTTCATTTTCCTGAAACTGACCGTAAATCCATCCAATAATGAACCATTTTACACATCTTAGAGTTGGTTATATTAGGATACTCTCGTGCATGGATCTGTGGATGTTGCCCCAGTGGGCTGCCATTGGATGAATTATGTAACAGCTACAGTGGGCTATGAAGGCAACTGTGCAGGAGAAAAAAAGTACTTACGTTGCTGTCGTGACAACTGATAACATAACCTCTGTATTTACATATACTTTGCCGTGTAAATCCTCCGTGTGTATGCATGCTGTGTGACTCACTGCAGGCCACTGAAGCATGATGTTTAATGGGCAGCCACAGCTGAGAGACTGTCCCGGAGTAAAGAACAAGTACAATTTGTCATTCCCTGATAACACCATAAAATGTTGGTGTAAAAGCTCAGTCACTCGTGAAATTTAGTTAATGACATTTTCTATCAGGGTCGTCATTTCAAGTAGTAGAGACAGAATAATGAGGTATGGACTCATTTGAAGGTTACAGAAAAGATCATTTATTTTTATGAGATTCAATATTCAATATGTATAATGAAAGAAAGCTAAAGGACATTGAGGCACACTGACTATCTTCTGCTGTTAAAGCGTTAGTGCCATGTAGCTCCTAATGCTGATGCTAAGGCTGATGAATTCTAGGTACTGCGTTGTGTTGTCATGCTACCGTAATTAGCTGCAGTCTACCAGTTTTCCCACCGAATCAATATCTATATCCCTACTAAGATAATTAGCCTTTTCCTCCTGTGGTCAGTCCACAGGACAGATTGGGTCAGTTTGTCAGAAGACACCAGCTATTATAGGAGGAAGCCTTTAAGAGCATCACTTAGAAAGTCCCTGCAGCGTGGAATGTTGGATCTTTCTAGTGAATTTGATGCAGTAATTTGTAACTTTCACTGCGTAACTCTGTGAATACACATCCACTGTTCCAGGCACACATGCTTTCTCTATTTAGAAAATAAATTCACCTAGTCATCTAATGGTAACAGCACAAAAGGAAGAAAAATATTACCATTTTCCATTGAAGGCTCTACAGAGACTTCAGTTTTTCTTAGTACGTACTTTTACTTTCTCGCTAGAAATATATTCTTTTAAGATTATCACTTTTTTGTGGATTTCTCAGTTTGGAATAAATCCCTTCATTTTGGCAGATCAAAAGCAAAACACACTGAAAGTCCTAAACGTATCTGAACGTATTCTCCTAGTGTCCCTTTCTCTCCGTCTCCTTTGCTGCATGTCTCACCCGCTACCTCATTTACTCTTCAAAGGGAGAGCAAAAGCATCTGTCTATTACGAGGTGCCCAGGGCGCTCTGCAGAGTTGTGTTAAGTAATAACCACCAGTGACGTCAAAGGCTCTCCGCCTGAGCTGGAAAAAGGGAGGGCGAGGGGGCAAAAAAGGGATAAAAGGACAGGGAGGAGGGGAGTCAGACATGGAAGCAGTAGCGTGTGAGAAATCTCCTCTACTTGTGTGTCAGTTGCCCTTCTTCTGTTTATATGTCACTGCTGTATGATACTGTGCGGCAAATAATTATTTAATTACACAAGGCTTTAACACTGATGTGAATTTTGCTCCTCCTCACTCAAAACATTAACGCAATGAATTTCTTTCTCACAACTGATTGCTTTTTTTTCCTGCTGGTTCAGAGAAAAACCAAAAGTGGTCTGCCATGCTCACGCATCAGCTGCCACGCATAATTCTGTATATGGTCCGATCACAGGAGCCCCTGTGTTTATGTCATAAGGCAACAGCGAGGGAGGAAAGCCTCTGCTTATCCTCTGTTGTCAGGGTGAGACGGAGGTTGTTTTCAGGTTGTTTTTAGATTTTAGGTTGAGCTCTTATGACAAATGCTGCTTATGCAATGCTATGTTTTTCTGAAGGTGACCTTCAATTCGCCGGGATAATAAATGTAAATGGGATAGTAAATAATAGGATATCCCAAACCTCCTCAGTGAAAGCCTGTAAGGTCGGTATTGTATTCCCTCAGTGTAAACAGGCCTTAAAACAGCTCGACTAAGCCCTCACGAGCTGGATTTTCATAAAACCTGAAAATGAGCAACAACATTTTGTAAATTACTCATTTAGCTTCATTTCTCCCTCTGCCCACATACTCGTTCCTGGAGTCAAAGCACAGACTCCAACTGAAGACCAAAGGGGGGGGGGATTAGCGATCTTAGGGTGTTACACTCCCTCATAAGCACAAGTGACAGAAGTAGCAGTGAGTGGCGGATGCATTAGAGGATTACACCCTAAGACAATATAGCAGTCTTAACATGCCTCATTATGCCCGCTGACCTTGCTCTGTCAGATGACGGCTATTTTTTAGAACTGCGGACTCCATAAGCAAACTCACACACACAGGCCCGCACACACACAAACACACACACACACACACACACACACACACACACACACACACACACACACACACACACACACACACACACACACACACACCCTCTTGTGAAAAAGCATAAGAACCACGTAAAGTATATAAACTACCATAAAAAGCAGCTACCAGAGAATGTCTATTTGGCTTTGGTCCTGGAGGACATGTGACATTAGACTGTGCTGAGCTGTTTACAGTAAAAACAACCCACAAGGCCTTGCCAGGACTGTGGAAGTCACAGTGCTGCTGGCAGCCGACTCACTCTCCCACCCACTTCCACTCTAAGATAGATTCTGAGTCTGAATCCACAGGGCAATGTCAAAACATATAATCTGTCCTCTATTCTGCCCCTGCCTGATCTGTCGTCCTTCTCGTGTGTTTGATCCCCACAGCCCTTTCCATGGGAGCCCTTTCGCACACATTTACAGCTCACAACGAGCACGTGACTCCGCTTGGCAAACCTAAGTGCATGAAGAATGTCTAAAAGTCCACCCTGTCAGCACCTACGCAGACCAACAGCCCTCCGTTCCCATTACAAGACCAGCTGCTGCTCACACAGATAAAATACATTGTATCATTATCCATTCCTATCTTTAGTCTCTGTTCTCATTTTTAGAATTTCCTATCTTTAGACTTTATTCTCTGTTGTTTTCTTGTTGTTTTGTCCTATACTATTTTATATTTCTAATTTATCGACGTTATTTTGTTTGATTTTTTCACATATCGTAATGTAATTTGGACTTGCGGTTGTATTTATTTCTTGTCTACCTAATTTTTCTGGTGTTTTATGTAATCTCTATCTATCTATCTATGATGCCAGCCTTACGGGGTCTCTGTTAACAAATATAATACTTGGGATAACGATCACTTCTTCAACAGCATTAACCATTGAGGTGACATTTCGCTTCACCCATCATTGTGGTTAAGGGTTTAATTCAAATGGTACAAACCATTTCAACACACGCTCCAATGTAAAGTCACACTGACATTGTGCAGCAGTGACTTCATATAATGAACATACGTTTCCCTATGTGTGCTAGTGCGCTTTAAATTTGGCAACAGCGTGCGTTCGGCCGAGCGATGACGTGCGCAGCCTACATCAGCACCTTGGATACGGACACACCATTCACCGAAGGGCTCCTGCCCCGTTTTAGACCAATCAGCGCATGTGTTTTCTAGATGGCGTTCGGCACCACCCACACGGCTGCCAGCTGTATTGTTCCGCTGTAGGGAATCTCCTCTCAGGCAATATACATTCATCAAAGCTCCTGCAGTTTTTCTGGGCAGGTCACGAAAATACTAAGGTCCTACATGAATAATCAGCGACAAAAGGGACAGGAATGAGATTATAATCGCGTAAATGACCCCTTTTTAGTGCTAAGCTGCGTGGTATGAACACGGCACAGGCATTGGAAGACCAGTGAGTCGTTTACAGTGCTTCAGTGTATCAACTGATAGCACCGCGTCTCTAATATAGTCTGATAATGATGGTTAGACCAGCGTATGTGTTCCTGGAGAACGGGATAACAGTTTAGTCAGTAAAACATCTATAATCGAACATTCTCACATCGATATGAGTATTTTTTTTCAAGACAACTCAAACAAAGGCAGGATATTTCTTTGTATAATACCGTTTCTGTCTTAACAATAATCACTCCTGCCTTTTGCTGTCAGCACAGACTCGGTTATCTCTGACGCAAGCGCTCATCACAGGCGTCTCTCCCATTCCACAGAATCATATGTCTCTGATTGACACCGCAGACCGGCCAATGAGAGCGCGGCTCGGGCTCCACGTCCAGGGCGGGACTCGCGCTTCGGACCAATCGGAGCAGCTCGTATTGTTTTGACCTCTGAAACCGCATCACCGCCTACCTCGTGCCCATGGCGGAGGAAGGCTATAAATAAAGGCAACCCTGTATCAGAAGGGGGACGAAGTTGCAAAACTCCCGAGTAGGAGGGAGCTACTCTGCAAGCCTGCTGAAAGAGGAAAAAAAAAAAAAAAACGCTAAATAACCCGAAAAAACTGAAACCGAAGCAAACCGTAAACGCCAATCCTCCGAAATCTATATGTACTGGAATACTTTTTTGTATTGTTGATAATATATTCTATGTGAAGAAAGTATTTATACTTTTTTTCTATTTGCACTAACTAACGGTACTTCAGAACTACTGAGAATCTTTATTTTTTACAAAAAAAAGTAAGTATTGTCAGCTGACTCGCTTCTTTTATTTGTGATACATGTAATATTATTGCTTTCTGTTTGCTTGCTGTCGTACTGTAGCTCTATTCATACTTACTAAGCTGATTTGCTGCGTCAGTCTACTAAGTTAGGGAGGGGTGTGCGTGTGTGTGCGAGAGAGAGAGCGTCTATGTGTATGCAGGCGCGTGCGTGTGATAAAAGTGTGTAGCGTCTTTTTTTTTTTTTTTTTTTCCTTATCTGAGTTGAAAAAAATAATGGCAGGAATATTCCCACCGAGACGCGAAGTACGTCTGCTGTGCTCGTGAATTTGCAGTGTAAGCCTACCGCATCGTACTCTAATCTATCTCTTTAATTCCCACTGGTCGCCAGCGCGGTCTGCTATCGCCATTACAGTCCTGCGGTTTCGGTGAAATATTCCTCTTAACTTTGTAAACCCGATGCGGGGAATCGAGACCTGTAGCCATTTCGCAACTGTCAGGAGTCCCTCTATAGGCTACTGTTGCCGAGGGCAGCTTCATGAGGGAGGTGATAAATGTTGCAGTTTTTTTCCTGTGCAGCCCCCCCCCCCCCCCCAAACCAACCCCCACCCTCCTTTTACGATGGAAAAAAATAATCAAGTTTTAGGTTTTTTTTGAAAAGAGCCTCGACAAGTTCACTCTCTGTGTCCGTCAGTTCTGCTCTTCTAAATGGCGAGGGGTCACTGCAGCAGAGCCTGTTCCTCTGAATTTGGTTTCCCTAGCATGTGACATCTCCATTTTATGTTTTAACGTCCAAGTATTTCCCCTTCTCTGTGCTAAATTGCCAAACATATGGGTGTAGCCACAGCGGGCTAAGCCTTATTTCCATTGTTTTTTAGGCGGTCGGGCTAAGCGGCGGTGCCGTGCGCATATAACCATCCCCAGCGACACGATTGTCAGCTGTGAAATCCACCCTAAATCGTTTCCTCGCCAACTTATCTTTCTATTAGCCATTCCTGACAGGGCACTTCCTCCTTTTGGTTTAGCGTTTTCGTCGCTTAAAATGCAACAAGCTCGCATTAGTTTCTCCTGTGTCCTGCTGGATGGATGCTATCCAGTAGCCTATTATGTAACAGGATTCCCGAGCCGAAGTGCGAGGTTAACGTGTGCAGTGCCTACTTTTTTACCGATAAACAGTATATTGTATGCACAGCTCAGTGCCAGGTGAGCAAGAATTAAAGCTCGAACCCAGATCGGCTGGCTCTGTATTAATATTTCTTCGATAGCTGCACATTTCCTCATTTTGTGAATGTTACTGTGAGGCTCTCTCCTGGTTATCTGGCGTGTGACACTCAGTTCATGATATCTGAGCTCAGAGCAGTCAAAACTGCAACAAGCAGTGGTGCTTCAGACGGACGCCTAATGATTAAAGGACACTTGCTTGTATTCCTCTCAGAAAGTAGTTGTCTGAAGTGAAGCCAAAAAGATCGGATAACCGTTGTGAATGTTCAATTCATACTCATTCAGATTCATGAATTTTTGTAAACATTTTGAAATGAATGATTAAGAAGTTTTTTGTTTTTTTTCTCTACCAATTGTTGCAGGAAAAAAATTATCACACCCTGTGGAAGGACACCACTTCTACGAAACCAGCACTTTTGCTTTTGAACCTGTTTTATTCAAGTTCTGGTTGCTTTTGCCATCCTGCCTGGAGAGCAACTGTGTCGCCAACCACGGATAAACAAAGCAGACCCAGTGGACACAGTCAAGGTCAGACACACCTATTCTTCACGCACCTGGTAAACTTCAGCAGTTAGCTATGCAGCTTGAAATCCAAGTAGCTCTCAACTTTATCATCTCGTACCTGTATAACAAGCTGCCGAGGCGACGGGTCAACATTTTCGGCGAGGAGCTGGAGCGCCAGCTGAAGCAGAAATATGAGGGACACTGGTACCCTGACAAGCCATACAAGGGCTCAGGATTCAGATGCATTCACGTGGGGGAGAAGGTGGACCCTGTGGTGGAGAAGGCAGCCAAAGAGAGCGGGCTGGACATTGAGGATGTCCGCAACAACCTGCCCCAGGACCTCAGCGTGTGGATTGACCCCTTTGAGGTGTCCTATCAGATCGGGGAGAAAGGGCCTGTCAAAGTATTATATGTCGATGACAGCAATGAAAGTGGAGCTAGTAGTGGGGGGCTTGATCTGGACAAGGAAATCAAGAACAGTTTCAATCCTGATGCACAGGTCTTCATGCCCATCAACGAGCCTGTGAATGGCGCCTCTCCGGGCTCCAGCTCACCCTCTCCCCCTTTCGGCCACTCGGCGGCAGTCAGCCCCACCTTCATGCCCCGCTCCACACAGCCTTTAACCTTCACAACGGCCACCTTCGCCGCCACCAAGTTTGGCTCCACTAAGATGAAGAGCAGCGGACGCAACAACAATGGCGGCAGTAATGCTGCGAGCAAGGTGGCACGCACCTCCCCCACCAACCTGGGCCTGAATGTGAACAGTCTCCTGAAACAGAAAGCCATCTCCACCTCCATGCACTCTCTGTACGGGTTGGGCCTCGGAGCGCAGCAGCAGCACCAGAAGCCCTCAGCCCTGTCCCCCAATGCCAAGGAGTTTGTGTTCCCCAGCCTGCAGGGCCAGGGCAGCCAGAGTGCCCTCTTTCCCGGGGACAGCTCGCTCAGCCTCAG
The DNA here is from genome assembly GCF_016859285.1 of Xiphias gladius. Lineage (NCBI taxonomy): Eukaryota > Metazoa > Chordata > Actinopteri > Istiophoriformes > Xiphiidae > Xiphias > Xiphias gladius. The sequence continues at coordinate 12,000,138 of NC_053402.1, read as the reverse complement.
CCCGCTGCAGTATAGCAATGCCTTCGACATGTTTGCGGCCTATGGTGGCCTTAACGACAAGTCCCTTATGGATGGCTTGAATTTCAGCTTGAACAACATGCAGTATTCTAACCAGCAATTCCAGCCAGTTATGGCCAACTAGTACATTTAAAGGTACTACCTAAGCTACTACTTCACACAGAAACGACCAGAAATGTGATGGGGGGGAAACAAACACAAATGCACATTTTGAAAAATAAAAAAAAGTGTAAACAAGAACAGAATGTCAAGGATAAAAGGTAAAAGTGACTTGTCAACTGTAAGACCTGTGTTACGAGTCTAAGAGCATGAGCCCGAGGGTGAATTTCTTTGCCCCCTTGAGTTATACCTTTTCTTTTTTTTTTTTTTTTTTTCTTAAATGATGAAGCTTGTAGTACAAGATGTCCAAGCTTGGTTTTCCTAAACTTCAACATGCATCATTGTTATTTCTTTTGCCAACCAAGCACAAAATATTTTTTTTATGTGACTGTTTTAAGATATAAAAAAAGACAAAAAAAAAAAAACACCACCACAAGTCATGGCCTCTTTCAGTATTTAAACATAACTGGACACCGCCAATTTTTCAAGAAATTGGCATAAATAAGTGGGATTTCCTGGTCTTTTTTCTAATTGTATAATTTAATTTAGTACAGAGTTTGTAAAATATCAGAGTATCTATTGTTTCTACGACATGGTATTGCATTTATATCTTTTTACTACTCCAGTGATCTGTGATGGCTGCAGCAACTTTATGTTTTCTTTTTTTATTGAAATTATAAAATGAATCCATCTTTAAAAAAACATTGACTATTCTAAAGATTGTGTACAGAATATTCCGTAGTGGTGGGATTTAAGAATATTTGCTTTTTTGAAAAACATAAGAGTTGTATTTTCTGTTAAGAGTTTAAAGATTTTTGCTATATTATGGACAAAATGTAATCGTATATTAATTTTGTACCTACATTGTGCAATACTTGATAAAACAAACGGTATAACAAAGTATTCGGAGTCAGTGTCTTACATGTTAAGAGGGACTGATAGTTTATTAAGTTTGTATTAAAAAGCTTGAAAATAATTACACTTGTTCAGTTTGTCATTGGTTTTTGTGGTTGAGTTGGTTTGTACAGGTCTTAAAGGACGTTATGCAGAGTATTTTAGGGTTTTCGAACATGTCGAGGCAAATCCAGTATTCTGTCCCGAAGTCAGCAGAATCAGGTTTTTCCTACATACGCCCACTTCCATTTTAATTCACCTGCTTGGTGCATTGGTGTGTCCTTAGCAAACAGATTTGACAGTTCACCTACGCAAGGAATAAGGTTTTTTTTTTTTTTTTTTAGCTGAGAGAATGCAGGTTTCAGGTGTCACATTAGTGAATTGTATCAGGAACTAACGCTACATTAGATAATACATTACATACCGCGACACATTTCAGACCCTCTGCCAGTAACCCAGATATATTAGCACAGAAGCGTCACCACGACCCCTCAGCAACATTTGTTCGCACCATACAGGCTGTGTTGGTTAACAGGTGCCCTTGGGCCAAGTGTCATTACACATGGATAGTGTCAAGCCTGATGCCCTCCTGAGCTAAAGCCTGGCCTTCTGTGTATGCACGCGCCTGTTAGCTAACAGACTGCTAAACCGTCGAGCAAATTTCAGAGGCACGTCACGCAGGCAGAAACCCTGTCCTGCGGGTAGAAGCATTTATATGAGACCCCTGTCTGATGAAAGCACAGATCTGATACTGTACCCAGAAACTCTCATCAGGTTTAGTGGAGCATGTGAAAAACCAAAATTGGTTTTCAGTAACTGTCTCTGCCTCATCAGTCAGACCGTGTGGGTAACAGGTTAGGCAGACGTCTTCTCGGGTGAAAACCCGCAAAGCAAAGCGTCTGCTGAAGCGCTTGTATACGACACACTGAGTCCCAACCAGTTCCAGGGTGCTGTTCCTCTCCGCTCTGACCAGAGAGGAGGCCAGAATAAAAACCCCACCTCCCGGGAGTCAGCAGAGTCATTAGTAACTGTAATAATAAATTTTGTACCTACATTGTGCAATACTTGGTAAAACGAAGGGTATAACAAAGTATTCGGAGTCAGTGTCTAGAGGGACTGGTCGTTTATTAAGTTTAACAGTGTTAAAACATGTTCAGGAGTGTGTAGCTGAATGCCAAGCGGGTCAGTTACATTTCACCCAGTTTCCTCAAGGATATGGCCCGTTAATGGATAACTGGCTCTAGTTTTTCATGCAGGGTAGAATGAGAGCCAAACGTACATCCTAAGAGACTATCGTAACACACTGGGGTGGGAAAATAATAGAATGGCTGATGTTTCAGATAAACTCTCTTACCCTTTTCCAAAACTGTTTATACAAAGTTTGCCAAACACAAAAGGTAGCATTTTTGACATTCAGCTATTGACATTGTTGCATGATTAATCAGTTTGTACATTTTTACAGCAATGATTATAATAATCAGAGGCGTTATTTGATAGCAACGTGGTAAATCCAAGCTTCTGAGGTGGCTTTTGGTAGCAGATATAACTTCTGGGGTTGAGGAACCAAGTCAAATTATAATGCTGGAGGGAAATCATAGTTTTTATAACAATCAATGTATGATTTCAGCCATAACCTCACTCTGTTACATCAAAGTAAAAATACATTTATTTATTTTATTTTATTTTTTTGATGGCCAGTGCCTGGTCTTCCAGTATTGAAGCCAAGACCTCTGTGGTGTCACTGCTGTTGCTTCTGATGTGAGGCTGTTGGATTGTATCATGCCAGCGCTGGCTGACTAAAACCACCCTGGCCCTGCTGCCACATCATGGTCCCTCTGGGACTGGCTCATCATCACTTGTCTGTCTGCGTGTCCCCCGATAGACTTTGGGCTTGATGGGCTGTGTAAAGTTCAGCGTGTGTGTGCGTGGGTTTATCTCAGCTGCTGATACTGTGAGTGTTACAGAGTCTGGTGGGAGTGTGTTTGATTATCTTGTTCTGTGACAGTGTTTGTGTGCGTGTACGATCATCCGGGTTGATGTTTGTGTGGAACAGGGAATTGTGAAAATAACTTTGGTGAATTATGATTTCTTTTTGCACGATTGTTCTGCCCAAAGCATTTTTTATTGGAGGTTTTCTTTAGATCACAACTCAGGACTGTGATTGTCCAAGCTAGTGCCGGAGAGGCAGGGCAGTCATGGACATCAGCTCTCTCTTTATCCATGTCGTGTTATTCTATAAAGGGTGAGAATCAATAGGGCATATAAGGTTGAGACCAGTAATGTCCAATAGTTGTAATGAAAAGGAGCATGTACTATAAACTCCATCATCACTATCACCAGAGGAGATTTTTTGTCCTCTATTCATTTAAATTAGATTGTTATTACAGTACTTATAGTATTATAGTATGTTAAAAAAAGAGCTATGTCATCATTAAATTATAGTCAAGCTTTATTTCTTTTAATCCATAAAAGCAGTCATGACTCGGGCGGTTATGCCTGGAATAAAGTCTGTAAATTATTAGTGACTGTGTGGAGTGATTTTTTTAAAAATGAATTGTTGTCCCCTTTAACTGCAGGAGACATTTTTCAAAGAATGTAACTTTATCTAAGTCCCCACAAACTTGTCTTGAAGACATTCACCTTACCTGCAACATGCATACATGTGATACACTGTACCAATATCGTCTTTTTTTTTATTTCTGGAAATTAAAATAATAATAATTTTTTAAAAGTAATAACAGTTCCGAAATCATATATTTTGTTACTTCCCAATCCTGCCTGGATCTGCAGATGTGACTGAAGGACAGTGGAGGTAAGAAGGGAGATAGTGGCAAAAGAGAGAGAGTAAGAAAGTTATGTGGAGTACGTGATTGTCATAAAAACACAGTAGTACGAGTACCAGTGAGGAGGAAATCCAAGTAAGACAAGGCTGAGAGTGGGAACAGGAAAATAAAGAGACGGAAAAGAGAGACAGCAGCTTGACGAAAAGAAGAGGGAATGGGGTAAGCATGGAGTAATGTGACTGGGAGAGAGAGAGAGAGAGTGAGAGTGAAACACTGCCAGCGCCATTATTGATACTAATCCGGTGCCAAGCACACCCCTCAGCTCCCTAGTACCCCCTTCGCCTGTCATAAAAACAGGTGGTGCTCAGCTCAGCTTGCGGTCCCTGCCAGCCGACAAGACCGTATGGTAATGTCACCTTCCTCAGCGAAAAAACAGTTAATGGCTTTTCAGTCCCTTGCCTTAGTCCAACCCTTCGCCCCATCTATTTCTGGAAGCATGCTGGAGCTGATTGAGCAATGATAAGCCGGAGGGAATTGTGCTTCCCTCCGAACATTACTTCACCGCACCTTATCGGGATCTCACCGGGGAGGGTAGAGGATCTCAACCCGGCACAGAGGGATCTATCGGCACCCGATGCCTATTTGGACCAGCAAAACAGCAAAAGCGTTATGTTTTAGAGGTGTGCAACGAGCATGAGAGGTTAGACTTCTTAAACATCTTGGCTCTAGCACATATTGAGAAACAGTCAAATCTGTTGACTGGTCTCACAGTTGAAGCTTAAGTGACTATCAAGGGTATTGACACAGTTGCTTTAAACAGTTGCTCACACACCCATTTGGAACACAGACAAGAAAAATGTTTAAATTCATTCAAATATATTCCTGTGCTGTTTTACAAACTTTAATAAAGATGAATGTGTACTAAATTAAGAACGCATGTATTTTTTATGAATTCTATAAATTTTTATTTATTTTTCACGGTATCCGGTAGGTGCATGTAGCATTGCGGCTCTTGGTAGATGCATTCTCGTCATAATACTTTCCTGCGGTCCTGTGTACACACTGACAGACACACACTCACGCACACACGCATTGTAAACTGTATTTAGAGTTTCTGAGAGTGGGAGTTGTCCAGTTAACTTTGTACACTGATATCCTCAGCAGATGCTCACGCACCCAGCCCTTTAAACTGCAGCTGCTCTTATCTGCAGAAGGAAACCAAAAAAAAAAAAAAAACACAAGGTCCTGGGCCTCCCCTCCCTCCACACCCCTCTCAGGGTAATGTACTTTGGTTTCCAGTGCAGTCTATCACGCCCCTCCTATACCTGCTGCTGGGTCCCCATGATACTTTACAGCAGACGGGTAGGGACAGAAAACTAACAAACAAAGTTTAATCCTTGCCAATGTGTAAATCAACTATGGCTATGCTGTTTATAGGCCACCCTGGTAGGCTTTCCCGGTCCACATGTTCAGACTTATCAAGTAGAAATAAAGATCTCACATCTGGCATGTTACTGTTTTGTCTTGATTTAGTTCTGATCACATCATGCTGCATGATTTGATAAGATAGTCAAGTCAGAGTTGGGTTACAGCAAGTCACATTTCTAAATTTGCTGCATTTAGAAATATGAGCAAAATTACCAGTCGTGGCTTATCTTTAAAAAGATACCGCACCTCTACATCTCAATATTACTCATGTTTGGGGATTTGACCCCCCCCCCCGGACCTGTGAGAAACCGGGCTCCTTTCAACCGTGTCCGAGTGACATGAATCAGTCTCAGCTTGTGGAGATTAATCAGTGCTGTACAATCTGCCGATCTGTGGCAGTGGTATTAATGGTGGGGAGTCAAGAGTAGGGAGAGATATGGAGGATGGACACCTGCTATTCATTGCTTCCTAGTGTGTGTTCCACCTAGAAAGAAGGCGAGGGAGGACACTACAGCAACAAAGGAATCTTCTGGTTTCTCAGAGAGGCTTCATGCCCGGAAGACGCTGATTTGTAACCAGGAGAGGTTCTAGGGTATGCTGGGAAAGACTGGAGAGCGAAAAACAAATGCCTAGAAAAACATACAGTATATCCAAAAGAAAAGAACACAAGAGTGCAACCTCTGCATGCATGCTCGGAATTGAGAGGAATTATAAATAAGAGAGACCACAGTCCTTCCAGAGAACATATTATTATGAAGGTTTCTCTCCGACGCCAAGCTATTGTTTTCTAAACACCTCTTCTGTCGACTTAGAGTCAGGCTGGATGTACCTGACTTATACCTCAGAATGCTTTGAACATTTTCATGGAAAATATTTACACATATTAAAGAAAAAAAAAAAATCCCAGTGACGACTGGCCATGCTGCTTTGCTTCTGACTTGAGATGTCAAGTCATGAGAGGCACGCTTTGTTCCCATACTTTCCCTGAATGTGTGTGCAGGGCTTAAATATTTTGTCCACAGGATTCATGCTCTCAGAGGAAGCCCCCCCCCCCCGGTCTGTTTAAAATGTGAGAAGATGGGATTGTTGGCAAGCACAGCTTACACTCACATTGATCAGTGGGACAGGAAGTGAAAACATGCAGCGATAAAGCAATCTCTGTATCATTTACTGGCAGCCGTGCACGGCAGTAATCCTGAATTAACACTTCTATGTCAGCTTTGTGCCCTTGGGAAGAGCCAGGATGAGGGTGAGAACTCCGAAGAAAAAAAGGGAGTATGTGTTTAGAGCTGCAAAAAAGAGGTGAAGTAAGTTTCGATTATTAGAGTGGCAAATGGCATGTGTGTTTGCAAGTAATAACTCAAGAATGTATGGGCCTCTAAGGAGAACTGTTTTCATCTGACAGCAGTTGAGAGTTCAAATTATCGGGCCTCTCTTGTATAAGTGGACCTGTTCGGACATTGCCAGGAAATGTCTCCACAGCTGGAACAGCACTGACTGACTAAGAACTCTGGAATTTCAACCATCCCACTAATAAGGCTGCCTGGGACACTCACGTGCAGGCCTGAACACACATTCCCCTTTCACTTTCTCTGACATGTATCTACATTACTGCTTAAATACCAAAGTAAAACAAGGGGTTGGAGGCATTTTCACCAAGTCCTATATTTTACCTTTGAAGTTAAAATATCACACAAGACCATGCAGGGCTGTATCAACAAAACCTTTGAGTACACTGAACTACGCAAAGGTGACTTTTATTGCTTGTGAATTCTACACTTATTTCACAGTGTGCATGGTCTCACTTTAACATATAGAGATCTGTTTGGACAAAAGGTCTCCTAGAGGCTAGATCAACTGTTATTAGTGCTGTTGACTAAGATAACTTGACATAGCCTGTTGGGGGTGGGTGTGCACCTCTATGCAAATCAAACTGTTCTTAATTGTATGCATTTACACAACAATTACACAACTTATTTGCACTGGTAAATGTAAAACATGTAAAATAAACAGTATAACCTCCATGTCTAGCTCATTTACCTTTACGTTTTCCCTGAGAGTGTTACTTCCCCCAGCTCTTACGTTTGCACTAATTAACATATTAACCTCAAAGTGAGATGCAGAGAGATCAGTGGTTATCACAGCTCCCTAAAGTGGCTGTCATCCAGCATTATATAGAGGCAAATGCACTAAACAGTATGAAAGCTTGAGTTGAAATATGTCCAACCAAAATATGCCTGACATTTTTTCCGCTGGACTCATAACACTTGCTTTTTCCTGCCTGCAACTGGTCTCAAAGTTCAGCACCACTGTCAAGCAGATGTTTTGGCTGCCCTCCACTGGAAAAAAGAATCTGCCTTCCTTCCTATTGCTTTGAAAATCAGTGCATTGTCGTCCCTCGGTTTTTCCCTTTGTGTCAGACACTTATTGACGATGGAATTAACAGATCTTGGCCTGCATCTCAGGTGAAAATATGTATCTGCTTTCCGCCGCGAGCGAGAACTAAAAATTTGATTGTATCCACTCCAGCCCTCCAGCCCCCGATGTCCTCACAGTAGTATGGCCCAATTTGTGCAATGATCTGGGGAATGTGGCACACACCTGTCAACCAACAGCACTGCACAGACAGTCTCTAATGAAGCCAGACTTGGTGGTTATGATAGAGATTCCTTCATCCGACCCTCTCTATTTTTTTTGTGCTCACCATTATGAAGGAAAGTACATTTACTTCTGCATTTTAGGTGGATCAGTACACAGAAAATAATTCTTAAAGTGGCTTTTGAGAAGGCAAAGGCAACTCTTCATGAAAACTATTTATAGTTTTAAATCCTTTTAGGGGTTAGTGTGCTATCCTTCCTCTTATATTGTTTTAACGATGAATATAATGGATCAATCCCACTATATATTATTTCTTACGTCCCCAAATCAATTTTCAAGATGAAATATAATCTAAGTCCAATAATCAAATGTATGTGAACAAGTTCAGTGAGGACATGTCAAGTTTTTACTTGTAACCATGCTAAAAAAAAGAAAGCTAAAAGGAGACGCTAAAATTTCTTTAATTGCTTCAAACATATTGTTGCAATATTTTTATTTTCTGCCTGTCTTCCCTGTCCTTTATCCAGTTCCCTAACAACATCAAATATTTGCATTGTGTATTGCTGTGTTGTTATGTGAGACATGTTAGCTTAAGACACTAACATAAACTCTCAGGTATCATCCAGGGCTGTTTTACAAGGACTTCATCATTTATCACATGCTAAAATAGTGTAAGATACAAACAAATAGAGAGAAGGAGTTGTTGGAGCCTGTTAACTTGTTGTAGAATCCAGTTTGGGCAGAGGAAGCAGCCGAAACAATGGCTGACTTAATCACTCTGTGTGGGTGATGCAAATTTATATGGTATTGGCAGTAAACACTGACACGTGAGAACTGGAGCTCTGGAGGAACCAATCGCCTCTCACCTCTTCGCCAAGTTGAAAGACCATTAGCACTCTGTTAAGCACATGTCACATAAACACAGACATAGCTTACATTATCACATTAATGCGTATGTTGCTGATGCATGGATCGATTGGGGAAACAAGCATAATGTGTTACCATAGTTGTCAGGTATATCCATGTAATGTGTTGCCATCAGTCCATTGCATTGTTCTGCAGGCTCTCGCTCCCCCACAAACACTCATCACCACTTTAACCAATCATTATGATCCGATTAGCATAATACTCTAAATCAATGTCAGTACTGTGACAAAAAAAAAAAAAAGAAAAAGCTCAGTAACACATTACATTAAAGAGCAGATGATGCATAATACAACTACGGTCATGTCCCACTACCGTGTACTTTGAAAGGAGGCTTATTTGAGTGAGTGGTTTGTTGGTGGTTGTTATAGATATTCCTTGTGTGCCCAGGGGGGCTTTGTGCATTTTATTATATGGTGCTAAATCCCAAAGGATTCCTAAATATTATTGCCCGTACTTCCCATCTGAAGCATATTAAACTGTAGGCATTACAACATACACTGCATTTTGTTGAGACCATTATTATTATCTTACTATTATCTATTATTATCATACCTGCACTGCAGCTTCATATTTAATGCAAAGACTTGAGAATGGTATTAGTGTTATTCAATGAAACCCTGTCATTTCCCATGTGACACTTATAATAAACATTGTTTCTTTTATCCATGACCGTTCCACAACCTTAGCCGTGTATTTATTATTGTAACCATGATGACAAAGGTCCTCTAAACTTAAGGAAGTGCTTACTTTAACCCAAACCACGATGTTTTCCTAAACCTAACTAAGTAGTTTTTATGCCTACACCTCGCCAAACCAAGACCGTCCTACTGCTGTTACGTGATTGTGGGTCGTACGTGAGGGTGGGGACATGTGGCCGTCTAGGGTGGAGGGCTTGTTGAATAGAGCACCATCCCTGATGGAGACTACACTGTATTTATGCTGCCGTGTTTGTTTTGTACACACAACACAGGTGGACTAAATGATGTCACTCCTCTCCCACACAGAACAAAGATGCTTAAGGCTACTCCCTGTGTGTAGGCTGGTTGTGTGTGTGTATATATCTGTGTGTGTGTGTGTGTGGGAGGTGCTGATGGGTCCTCAGTGGGTGGCATTGCATAAGAACGTCAGAGCTGAAGCAAGGTTAAACAGAGAATTGGGGGGTGGGGGCCGGGGTGGGGGTGTGGGGAGGGATGGGTGCTTCTGTCGCTTAATGTCTGTCTCTCTCCCTCTGTCTCATACAGTGGAGCACACATGGACTGAGCCAACTGCGTGGACCGCGCTTTGTAGAAAAAAATCCCTCTGAGAACCAGTAGTGTGTAAACACAAGACTACACCAGATCAACATAACAGATCAGAAAGGGGGAGAGACAGAGAGAGAGAGAGAGGAAGACAGAGTGACAAAAACAACAACAACAAAAGATTCCCACTCGCAAAACAAACTATGTAGGTGAAAAACGTGGCTTACTTAAAGGGCACCCACCTCAAACGAGACAGACTGTTGGGGCCCCATGAAAGTAACCGCGGAATCATTCCCATCCCAACACGCTACACTGGTAGTAGCTGGCTCCAACCCTGATCTCCTGACATGATCTAAAGAACCTTTAATATGTATCGGGACACAAACCGGGTTCTGAAATTTCAAATGAATTTAGGCCTCATCCTTGACCAGCACATCTCTGATGGTAAAATCCACCCCAAGACATGGCACTGTTTTTATTTCCTTGAACAACACCAAGCTTATTAAAACAAGACGTGTTGTATTCTTCTCTTGTGTTGGCGCTGTGCCTTTTCATTATGAAAATGTGCTTCTTATAACACACCCCTGGACTAATGACCTTTTATGTACATGAATTTCCACTTAAGCTTCGTGTAAATGGCCGGTAGGAAAAGGGCTTTGGAAGTCTGCAGTTCTACAAACATTTCATTATATTTTAAACACTCTAACAGATAAGTGTTTGCACTTTTCTCTGTTATGCTTGATTGGCATTTGAGAGGAAAGCCACTGCATCAAAATAAAAGACTTGTTCTGCATTTAGGCACGTACCTTCTCCTGAGTGAATTGTGCATATTCAGTCCCCTGTAGTTTTCACAATGAAATCCCTTTTCAGTCAAATAACTACCACTATCAAATTAGCTAATGTATTGCTAACATTAGTCTATCGTCAGTGATGCCATGTAAATAATGTCTATATAATTTTTGGTTTATGAGTCAACAGTTCACCCTCAGTTTAATGTCAGAGTCTTCTGTTGCCAACTATTTAGGCATGTCAACACTTGCACACGTGCAGAATATAATCCCTTAAACAACCACAAATTTCATCACTTTATTTATCACCTCAAGTGAAGAACCTCACTATGTCAGCCCTTCAAGGATATTTACAATATGTCCAACAGTGAGAACTAGCTGTCATGCTGTTTCTGTGCTGATGCATAACAACGGCAAAAAGGGGTAGAAACCAAATTCATCAGGAATAATTGGAGGGTCATACAGCGCCTCTATCTCTCTTTCTCTCCCATGTAGTTGGGCATAGCGGTGAACTGAGCTAAACCAGCAGTTTGCCTGGGAGGAAGGAGGAAAGAAAGACTGTTTTATCTTAAGGAGGATTAAATGATTAGGGAGGAGAAAGAGGTAAAGGAAAACAAGTGCACTTATCTGGTGATTTGCACTAAATCCTGGGTTTGGTCCAAATTAGTTTAATTCAAGAGCACAGTTGCACGGCATGGTGAAGTGGTGCAATTTTATGGGGCAACAGAGCAATTTAGCAGTAAACCCGAACACACTCCTCCACATGACTGGGGAATGTTTGTCTGGCAAAGCCAAAACCTGCAGGCATCCTCCTCTCCATGTGGTGCAATGGAGTTTTACAGGAGCTGCATTTCAGTCCTGACTTACACCTCGTCCCTCGCTCCTGCGTCTCCTTCCCTCGGCTGATAGCAGTCCACAGTAGACCGTCAATCCCATCATGTGATATGGCGCCTGCCGTGCTGTCAGCCATCGGTGACGATTACTGGCAGGAGTTCTCAAGGCAGCTGGCAGCAGCCAAACGAGGAGGAGGAAATGGAAGTGGAGAAGCTGGAGAGGGGTTCTGCTAGGTCATGTCACCGAAATTTGATCTGTAGGTCTCACTTGAAGGAGCACAGCCCTGATTAAACAGACTTTCAATGCGACCAAGTGTGAGAATCAGATGAAAATGAAATCAGGTGATAAGATGCCCACTGACTAAAAGACATATAAAAATAGAGTCACTTTGGCCATGATGTTTGTCAGGATAAATCATTGTAGTTAAACTGAAAATGTGCCGGAATTATTTTCTCTTGGTTATATTATAAAATATGGGTCAGGTAACACAGATTTTTACGCTCAGGGGAGGGGATGTATGAGTAAAAAATCTAATATGGAACAGACGGCTATCTTCTGTGTACAGTATTGAAGCCTGAGCCAACCAACTGGACAGTCTCCAGGTTTTATAAGAAAAGCAGGAGGTGAGCTGGATCCTTCCCCTATGAGACTATTTTAGTAAACAATGTTGTTATGACATGATGTCTATATTTGGAGACAGAAGTCTGCCCAGTGTTGGGTTTCAGACACATTTGGACGCGTTCGATTTGGGAATAAAGATATTTTGTGTAATCTGATGCAAAGAGCCATCTCAGGGGCGATTACAACATAATGAAAAAATCCTCAATGCTCCAAAAGAGATAAGTACACCCAAGATAGTAAAGGCTTTAGAAGTTGTCTTGACATTGCTGCAGAAGGAGTTAAAATAGGGTACATTTCACTGCGTGAGCTCAGCAAAGATAATATTGTTGTTTCTCACCCTTCATCAAATATGAAGCACTGAATTGTCAGACTTGCGGCATGACTTCTTTTTTTCTTTTTTTATTTTTTTTCTTCTTCCTTCTTTTTAGCAGCAATTAAATGAGGTAATGTTAGGTGGCAAAACGTTCGGTTTGAGTTTGTGTGCATGTGTTTGTATATGCATGAAGACGTGTGCTTTATGAAGACTATTTGTGTGTGTGCTATTTGTACGTGTGCATGTGTGAGGGTGTACACATACCCGAGTGTATGCCAGGCACAGATCTTGGCTCACGTGTGTGTGTGTGTGTGTGTGTGTGTGTGTGTGTGTGTGTGTGTGTGTGTGTGTGTGTGTGTGTGTGTGTGTGTGTGTGTGTGTGCATTTCATTAGGAATCAGTTTGATTTAAGGCAGTTCTTGGCTGCACTCCACCGCCACTGCAGACGTCAGCAGCCTGGCAAGCGAGCTGAGAAGGATGGGGTTGGGTGGGGTTGGGGGGCGGGTGAAGAGAGCAGATGGAGGGATAGAAAGATGGAAAGTTAGAGGTAGGAAAGAAAGAATAGACTGGTGACATGATGGAGAGGTTAGCAGAGACATGGATGGATGGAGAAATGAGAGGGAGAGGGAGAGATATAGGAAGAGGGACTGAAATAGTGAAGAGTGATGGGCAGAGTTGCGGGAAGCCGGAGAGAGACAGAGAGAGAGTATGAATAGAAGGAAAAAATTACAGCTTTGCCAGAAAAATGACTTTTATCATGTCCTAAATATAGAAAGAAGGAGATAAAGAAAATATGCACTACCAATTAAGCTGAATTTGACCAGAATTCTCCAGGAAGACAGACTTTTTGGCTTACTTTGGAGGCTCCGTCTATATTATAGTATGTGTCGGAACTCTAAAATAACCAATTAGGATTTTAAGCATACATCCCAAGATAACATTGACTGATACTGCAAAATATTTACTATCATCATTCAACCTAAATGCATCACAAATTCAAAAGGTTGCCTTTTCAGCCTTTTAGGATCTTGCCAAAACAAACTCACAGACTATTAACCCAGGCATGTCCATTTCTGATATGCATCATCTGAACTCCCATAACTAAAGATTGTAATTGATTTTACTTGGCAGCAATATAGTTAGCTTTAGGTTCTGGACATTTTGGGAAATGTGCTCATTTGCTTTCTTGCTGAGAGTTACATGAGAAGATCAATACCGCTCTGGCATCCGTACAGTAAGTATGTATCTGGAGCCAGCAGCTGGTTAGCTTGGGTTGGCACAGAGAGAGGAAACAGGGGGGACAGCCAGCCTATCTCGGCACTAAAATATAATATCTGTTTTATCTGTACAAAAAAAAGTATGTGTAAAAGTTGTAGTTTTATAATGGGTTATGTGCCGGACCTCTTCTTGGCTGGGACCAGTTGCCAGGCAACTAGTGTAGACTCCAGTACAGAGAGTGGTATCAATCTTCTCATCTAACACTCAGTAAGCAAGCGAATAAGCACATCTCCCAAAATGTTGAACTATTTCTTTAATGCATTCTGGAGATGAGGCAATGTGGCAGGAAGGTCTTTTGGCACTTGTGCAAATAGTTACATAATTGTATGATTTTAATTTCAAAGTAAATAAGAGAAAGCAGTTTATTCAGTTTAAGTTTAGTTGAGTTGTTAATTTTTTTTTCACAATGCTCGCCTTGGTTCTTCATTTTTAAAGATAACTGAATACTCCAGCAGTCACATACAGGTTGTCTTTTTGCTTCTGCACAGAATACAAACCCTCAGTTCAGGTTGCAGAGTCAAAGACAGCAATGAGCCAGCTAAGTCCCCAACAGGAAGGCAGAATTTATTGAAGCCAGTAGTTCTGCTGTCTCACGAGAAGAGCTGTCATTTGCACAACCCCGCGGGGGGTCTCTGCTACAGTTGGCTCAAGGGGAAGAAGAAAAAGGGGAGGAGAAGAGATGAAAGAGACAGAAGGGAATGGTGAGTTGGAAAGTTAAAGAGCTGACGAGTAGAGCAACTGGTTGTGGTTCCTGATAGTGATGACAACAGTGATAGTGACAATGATGGTACAGATGACAGTAATGATAACAGCAGTTGTCTGGATGACTATGTTGACTTTACTGAGCAGTAATAATTATGATAATGGTAATGGCATTTTAAACAGCAGCAGTGATGTAAACAGCGATGACCTTCAAATGACAATGCATACAAGTATGCTTCATAGAGCAATGGCTGGTCTGTAAAACTAAATCATTCCAGACACTGTAGTGTCGGTGTAGCGTCGCTCTGTCATCTCCTTTTCAGACTGGACTTTGAGAATGTAAATGCTGTTGTCAAGCCAGAGATGAAAATATAATGTTGTCACTAAGCAATAAGCTGTCGGGTTCCTCCTCCCACCCTGCAATTGGAGCTCCAGTCGTATTCATGACGGCTTCACAGCCACACACAATAGACATGGTAATGGTTGGGTACATACTGACACACACACACACACACACGCACTCACAAAATAGAAACGTATACAGACTTACACTGAGACCACAGGCTTTCAGTGAACCACAACATAAAGATCATCATTTAGAGTCTTGCTTTCCCCTCCACAGGAAACTGCAGACACTGATTATATGCTATTTGTTTGTGTGTGTGCTTTGTGTGTGTGTGTGTGTGTGTGTGTGTGTGTGTGTGGGAAAGACAGCGCGCGAGAGAGAGACCAGAGAAGAATTTGTAGATCAAATTTAACAAATCAAAAATTTTTCATTTTACTACCTCTTCTCCATCAATTCCCATATCACCAACAACACATGTTTCATACACAGTAATATAGTTACATGGGCCAGTGTTTTTCTTTCCAAATATAAGCAGTCTGATCAATAACTCCCAACAAAATAAAATGGTTTGACAAGCTGCCCTGTTTACATCTGAAATACATGTCACCACACGGAAACCTGCCAAAGAAGAACCCGTGTTAACTTCCCATACTTGTTCTCTGTGCTGTTGCAATAAAGCAGATATTTTATTAGAATAGACTACTGTACTTACTGAGCAGTGGATGAGCCTTCCGTTTATGTCCCGAAAAAAGGATAACATCACCTCTTCAAGATGGCTCCCCTGAGAAACATGCACTGCTCTGAATGAGCCAGAGAGTGTTCATAAATTACAAGCATGGTGAGTCTTACCAGAAGATGCATCTTTACTTAATTCAATTTTGAGAGCATGGGCAGAAAGATAAACGTTTGATATACAGTCATTGTACAGCTACTTTTATGAAATATAAATAAAAACGATTGACATGATAAGTTTTCATTTGCTGAGCAAATTGTTAAAAGGCTCAATCCACTTTGTGGAAAATAGCCAGCTGTTTCAGATTGAGGTGTTTACATGAGGCATTTAGCCATTTGGAAAAAGTATGTGAAGGTTACTTAATTCACTGTACTCTTAAATGTGGAATGAGTGAGTCAAGGAATGAGTGAGTCGTTATTACAGCTATTTGCCATTAAAATTATTTGACTCCTTGCTATAGAGAACCCCAAAATATATATTTAAAAACTAATCATCGAGTTAAGGATCCGGGGACACAAATGATTGAGATAGAAAAGCTGTGTGGTCTGAAAACGAGGAAGCGAAATCTCATTCGGAATGAGATGATGTATTTGGACTGAAACTATTAGATGGAGATGTACCAGACAAGAGAGAAATATTACCTTCAACTACTGATATCTAGCTCCTGCTCCACTAATAGAAGCTGCACAGAGTGCTGTCACATGCTTAAACTACATATTTCCATCATTACAGGATGTCGCGGTGACGGGCCGATATCTAAAATTGACATCTGATGATCCTGTTGACACATTCAGCTATTGCTGTGTCACAGCAGGGAGTTGTAGCTTTTCCGTACCATACTATTGTAGCTTTGTTGTTGGGAATTTACAATAGTCATATGTGATGCGTGATCACAGGAAAGATATGTATATCACTGGGGGTTTAATTATTTATATTATTTCCTCATGGTATTTGTAATAGGGCTGTAGGATAGTGACACAGAATAGAATCAAATAGGGAAAGGAATACCAGCGGGCGTCCTCCGGGGTCTTCATCAAAATGACATATTGAGTTTTTCTTCATTATGACAGCTGCTAGTTAGCCCAGAAAGCAAACGCCTGTCAGACCGGGAGTCCCCAGCCAATTGTTATCTATGTGAGGCTTCCTGATAAAATGCAGATCTATTTGGTGTAATGAGGTTTGAGAGCCTCGGGCCCTCACTCACAAAGGGATATTGATTCAAGTCAGTATGGAGTCAGAGAGTTTGACTTGAGAATATAAATCTTGATTATACATGTTGTTGTGGCCAAGTGGCTAAGGCACTAGGCTAGCAATCCCTCTTCTGGTTCAGATCCTGCCGACAAAGACAGGTTGGTTCTTTTTCGTAGATATTTGGGCTGAGACGCTTTTTCTATCACTGCAGCGTGCAGGGCAGGCTTGACATCTGTGGTCAGTTGCGTTTTTTTTTAAGGAAAGATACTAAAACCTGTTGAATGTTGCTCTGGAAATAGTGTTAAACTAACTTTCTAGGATGTAAATGTAGATCTGTATTTAGCAATGTCCTGTGCAGCTTTGTTTTGGACACCGTTGTTCTTTTGATTGCACAGCCATTAAAAGTATAGTTCCCTGACTACCTCAAGACTTCCCATAATCCACAATATGTTGGTTTTACACTCGGGTTTTGGAATCGATTAAACAAACAAGACATATTGTGTTAATTAGGACGCTGTACAGGTTCTGGTAGGCAGATTTGGTTTCCCTTTGGACAGAGCCAGGTTAGCTGTTTCCCCGTTTCCAGTCTTTACGCTAAACTAAGATAACCTGCCGCTCGCTGTAGCTTTATATTTAACATACAGACATGATAGTGGTACCAATCTTCTCATCTAGCTCTTGGCAAGAAAGTGACTAAATGCATTTCCCAAGATGTTTAACTATTCCTTTAATATGTGTAGCATAAGCTTAGCACTGCTGAGCTTGTATTATTTTGTGATTCATCTGTTTGTACAAGTCACTACTTCAATCCCTTTCTTGGTATTTACTCCCACTCCACATAAACTATATATCTCTCTTGTCTTGTATGTACTAACCATGGAAGCACTATCTACTATCTACTACAGTGGTGTCGGTCAGAGAATGTGAAAGTCACAACTCGGTCTCCCAATGCGGTGTGACGGTGCCGTTCAACCCTTACTCTCTTTTTCTTCTCCCTCACCTCCTTCCCACTAACAGTATGTTTGTCCATAGAGGAGGACTGAAATAAACTATACTAAGAGGACATCTGAAGCAGCAGGCTAAGAATAAGGACATGAGTCAACAGCACTGTTCCTCATGCGAGGGGGAGAGACACATATTACTGGAGAGGAGTTAAATGTCGGTCAGTTACCTGTGTGTTGCTTAATATTTTGTCTTCTTACTATATAAGTTATTTTTTTTGTGTATGTGCATAAGCTTATAATATTGAATATAACGTCAGATGGTTTCACGAGTATGCTCTGATTGGCTTGTCATACAAGACGGGATCCCTGAAGGCTGGTAAAGATTTCCATTTTCTCAGTTTGAAGTGGGGAGTTTTGAAGTGTTTCAGGAATCTAAAAAATAAGGACGCATCTGTCTGTTTCCCCGTATTTGTTAAAATTCTTAACATGAGTTGTCACCCAATCACCCCTTCCCAAAGCCATCTTGAAAGCCTGAGATGGGCTCCCTGCTGGTCTTTGAGAAAAAGCAACCTCTGTGTCTGGAGCAAATTTCGCAGGGCATTGCACAACACTCCCCTAAAAAGCAGGTCAAGCTCTTCTGAGACCATCCGCACATCCGCGAAGACACACACTGGAGCCTCACCACACCCACCTTCTCGCTCCCCATTTCAGGTCTCCTTTTCCGGCTACTGATAGGTCAGCAGAGCGTAAAGATAGTAACACACAAATTACCAGCTCTCTTATTGTCAGAGAGGGTGAAACACTGGGCCAGAATATAAAAACATACAGGACAGGGTTTACGTTGCTCTCGATTTTTCTAATACAAAGTGAGCAGGCGGACAAAGGTGCACTCACAGGAATGCTCTTAAATGCTGTCAAACACAGAGACATACAAAACATTTTCTCTAGTGCACTGTCTCTCTCTCTTCCTTTTGGCCAGTCTCCCTCTTTCTGTCTCTCTCTCCCACACACATTCTCTCTTGCTGTGTGTGTCCACTCTCACTTTTCTTTTTTTCCGTCGCTCCTCCGTGGTTAGGATAAGTTTTGGTTTGAGGCCTGAGAGAACTCCAAGAAGAATAAATGAAAGCAGACAGTTTCTCCTCAGAGGTCGGATGTGGGCTGTTGGACACAATCAGCCTCATGCAAACACACTAACACACATGCACTGGGAAGATTAAAACATGCATGGGGTCCCTGTACATGCACGTGAAAGTCTGTTTGTGTTTGCAGGGTTGTTTTTTGGTTTTTTTTGTACGTGTGTCTCTGTTGTTGTGCAATGTAAAAATGAGTGCCAGAGTAAAGAACACAGTTATAGTATTATCATGTCTGTATGGATAGGGTTCACAAAGTCTGCAGAGGGAGGAGGTCTGGGTGGATGGATCGACAAAATGTCCGCTGTTTGTCTCCTCTTTCATACCAGTCAACGTTGGTTTCTTTTAGCCGTGACCGGGATGGTTCCTTAACCGTATTTTTAAAAGAGCAATGTCATCCTGCTGATAGGGGTGTCAGTTCAGAAAACACTTTTTTGTCATTCTGGAGGGACGTATTTAATTTGGAATACTTGTTGCTTTTAACAAGGTCGCGTGCGCATGTGCATGAAAGGGAAAGTAACGCTGTGAAGGTGAACGTGCATAGTAGGAGAAATAATCCTTGCTTGTAGTAATAAATACAAAATCTGACTAAAACTGCAATTGAAATCAGTCGAGCAAAGTTTCCTCTGCTTGCTAACCATTTTGCAAAATTTTGAGATATGCTCACTGTAACGCAACTCTGTAATCTCTCCGTGCGTTTTCACTCCAAATGCCCCATTAAAAGGATGTTATAACAAATTAATAAACCATAAAAATGCTGGAGGAATTCAAATTGCTGACCAGCTGCAACCCACTGCGATCTTTTGCTTTTTGCCTTAACCTTAATTTCTCGCAGTAACCTAGTTTCTCTTATAAGGGTAGGGTAAGTGTAGTTAGTGAGTGACTGACTCAGTAGCATAGCACCTGCTACCACATCAATCTTTTCACCAGCTACACCCATGAGATTTTGGGAACACGTATTTCACCACCTCCCCCGCTCGGTCACTATTCACTCTGTGCCCTCTGTCATGAGCCTCGCCGATTTCTTGCCGTCTGCCTCTCTCTCTCTCCCTCTCTCTCTCTCTCTCTCTCTCTCTCATATGACATACTGTGCCAAGTGTAAGTGATTCAGCTGACTCACAAGCAGTGTGGGTTGCCAACTACCACCCTCCTCACTCCAACACACACACACACACACACACACGCTCTAATACTGTGGTAGAATAACGAACGAGGCAGAGAAAAAGACTGATGAAAATGAGAGCTGAAAGGATGGAAGAAAAATACTCCTATTAGACTACATATAAATTCCCATTTTAGACCAGCAATCACTCAGTATGAGACAAGTCAAAGTATTTATATAAATATAAAATACAGTCGAGAATTTGCCCAAAGTCTTTTCCTTTCCTCTCTTTATGCATCTGTTTTTTCTATTATAACTGCAGTCTGGCAGAGGCGGCTACAAATTAATAATTTGCTCCCCAGAGATCATCAGACTGAGTCACTCCTCCAATTACAACTGGTAGAAAGTAAACATCGGAGCACATAAAGGTAGGTAGAGAGCTCCCCTTGGGTAATCCACCGCCTCCTTTTACACAAAGACACATATACTATATATGACATATCACACAAGAACACACAACCCACAGCTGCACTCATTCCACATGAGAGAGACCCCCTTTTGCCGCTCAGAAACAAGGTCACAGAATGAGATTTTTACCTTCTCTATTCCAGCCATCACGGCTGTTTCTTTAGGCAAAATGTTTTTTCTTTTTTTTCAATATTTGCATGAAAGGTGATGTGCTTTTCATTGGCTCGGATGGTTCTTTCACAGGGTATTTTTCAGTGTGTAAATGGTAGTTATAACGGTTGTAGTGCGATCTGTAATATGTAGTCCTATGATGATTACGTACCAAGGGGAAATGAATGGTGTGCATACTGTGTTTAGCTAATGCCCTAGTATCAAGTACAGATCACGCCATGGGACTCTGGTCGCTAGGCCTCATTAGATCTAAGGGACAAGGTTGTTGCCCTAACACACACACACACACACACACACACACACACACACACACACACACACACACACACACACACACACACACACACACACACACACGTACAGTACACGTGACATGACACATGTGCTTGTGTTTGTGTATGTGTGTGTGCGAGATACTGAAGGTGGACATTCATCATCTCTATTGTGCAGGAGTGGTCATTTAGGCCGAGGTGACCCAAGGCAATCTATGCACCTGCGCTGCGGTACTCCGACTTCTGCATGACACCTTGATACACACAAGCACTCACACACACACACACACATGTATAGATGATATCAGTAAGAACCATATTAAGTCATACTGTTCCTTTTATAAAACACAGTTTCACCCCATGAATCCCAATGTGTCCTTCAAATACTAGAAAAAGCATTTTCACAGTTATGCCGTATATCCATTCAGTTTTTGTTCAGTTCCTGTTCTAAAGTCCGGTCTAAAATATAAATGTTAAATTAAATAATCAGTGGCTGCACCATTATTTCAAATATTAAAACTCTGGATGTCTTGTCGTTTATTTTACAAACATCTCTATGAATCTCAGCATATTTGGAGGTTTTGTATATTTCTTCCTACTTTTCAGCCAATGGCAGGAAAAGACAGAACTGTGTAGTTAGAGGGAAAGTGGAGTGTAGATTTATTCTCATACTTTTTAGATGTTTTCGTAGTGTATATGCAGATAGGACCACAAATTGCAGGCTCCATGAACTTAACTATACAGATCGGCAAGACAGACTCAGACAGCCCACAAACTGGAGCTTACCATCACACCCATACCAGCCCTAAACTTCACCTCCCCTGATCCACCCAAACCTCCACCGCTCCCCTGCCCCAAGCGCCCACCCCACCCTCTCGGTTTATAATCAGAGTTGCCGAGCTAAGCAGAGTGAAAGCACAGGAAAGACAGTGGGGGCCGGTGCTCGACCCCCATTCAGTGCAGTCGGAGGGCCGGTCCGGGCCCCGAAAGCTCAGATTACATCCCACATAATGAGAGGCCTGGCTCAGCAGGCTCTGCCTCTCTTTCTCTATCTATCTCTCTCTCTCTCACACACACACACACACACACACACACACACACACATGTATAGATGATATCAGTAAGAACCATATTAAGTCATACTGTTCCTTTTATAAAACACAGTTTCACCCCATGAATCCCAATGTGTCCTTCAAATACTAGAAAAAGCATTTTCACAGTTATGCCGTATATCCATTCAGTTTTTGTTCAGTTCCTGTTCTAAAGTCCGGTCTAAAATATAAATGTTAAATTAAATAATCAGTGGCTGCACCATTATTTCAAATATTAAAACTCTGGATGTCTTGTCGCTTATTTTACAAACATCTCTATTATCTCCTACCATATTCCCAGAGTTTTAGTATATTTAGCTGCCGCTACAACTAGTGGCAGGAAAAAGACAGGCTGTGGCAGTTAGAGGAAAATTGGGAATGTGGGTTATTCTCATGCAAATGTTTTAAGTGGTGTATGTCTGAAATAGGACCTGCATTACAGCTCCCATGAACTTAACATACAGATCTGACAGATTAGACTCAGGCAGCCAACTGGGCGCCTGTCACCATACCAGCCTCCTGATCACCCAAACCTCACATCCCCTGCTCACACACACACACACACACATGTATAGATGATATCAGTAAGAACCATATTAAGTCATACTGTTCCTTTTATAAAACACAGTTTCACCCCATGAATCCCAATGTGTCCTTCAAATACTAGAAAAAGCATTTTCACAGTTATGCCGTATATCCATTCAGTGTTTGTTCAGTTCCTGTTCTAAAGTCCGGTCTAAAATATAAATGTTAAATTAAATAATCAGTGGCTGCACCATTATTTCAAATATTAAAACTCTGGATGTCTTTTCGTTTATTTCACAAACATCTCTATGAATCTCAGCATATTTGGAGGTTTTGTATATTTTTTCCTACTTTTCAGCCAATGGCAGGAAAAGACAGAACTGTGTAGTTAGAGGGAAAGTGGAGTGTAGATTTATTCTCATACTTTTTAGATGTTTTTGTAGTGTATATGCAGATAGGACCACAAATTGCAGGCTCCATGAACTTAACTATACAGATCGGCAAGACAGACTCAGACAGCCCACAAACTGGAGCTTACCATCACACCCATACCAGCCCTAAACTTCACCTCCCCTGATCCACCCAAACCTCCACCGCTCCCCTGCCCCAAGCGCCCACCCCACCCTCTCGGTTTATAATCAGAGTTGCCGAGCTAAGCAGAGTGAAAGCACAGGAAAGACAGTGGGGGCCGGTGCTCGACCCCCATTCAGTGCAGTCGGAGGGCCGGTCCGGGCCCCGAAAGCTCAGATTACATCCCACATAATGAGAGGCCTGGCTCAGCAGGCTCTGCCTCTCTTTCTCTATCTATCTCTCTCTCTCTCACACACACACACACACACACACACACACACACACACACACACACACACACACACACACACACACACACACACAGACAGACCAACTGTGGCATTATTGCTGAAGTCCTGTTCTGTTCTGTTCCTCTCTCTGGTTACTACACTGACAATTGCCAGCACAGCTGCTTTACATGTCAGTGTAATGGCCGAGGGAGATAGACACAAACCTGGTGTGGTTGTCTTTTTTATGGTGTGAGAGTCTGGCACTTAGAGCTAAGGTCATGTCCAATCCAGTGTGGATAAATTGAAAAACACATCTTTTGTTTTAGTTTTTTGCCCTCAATCCACACCAAGCCAGCATTTTCCACCAGCCAAGAACAAAGCTTTTCAAAAATGCTCCGCAGTGAAAATGCAGGTGGCCATTGTGTATCTAATTTGATATTTGTTGAGAAACCAAAAGATATACCCAGAGGAACCCCCTAACTACATGACTGACATAAGCTTGTCAAAACAGTCAACTGCACTCCCTACCTAATGATGGCAGTGAGGCACCATTTTTGTTATTTGCCATCACAATAAAAACAAAAGAGGAAGAAGGAAGAACAGATCATTGTATGGTTTTGGCATTTAATCATGGACGACAAACATTAAACTGGAAATGTTAGTATGACTAGAGCCCTGTTGGATGTATAAGCTGCAAATTAAAAAAATGATTTCATCACAACCTAAAATGTATCACAGCCGATGCATAAGTTGGCTGCTCTAAAGATTGTTGATAAATACATAACATTCACTAATTAGCACTAAACACAAAGTACAGCTGAGACTGATGGGAATGTCACTAGATTTGCAATTAAGATAAGCCTTTATTTACTGATTCCCAGGGGGAATTCGAACATTGCAACAGCACAAAGTACAGATAAAGTGAGAAAAATTAATAAATACAAAGTAAAATAAAAATAAGAATAGTAATAACAAATAAAAACTATAAATCAAGCCAACAACAAGGCAACCAAAGAACCCACAGTCAGAGTTGCACACTAAAATAATAGCTCAAAAGTATTTGGTAACCAAAGTATTGGATACATTTAATTTTTGACCTGATCTAATTTAATAAACTCATCCTGACGGGGACATGAATGTCTGCACCAAATCTGTAATAGATGTTGAGTTATTTAGCTAGATAAGTGAAAAATGTGACTTGCTGGTGCTAGAGGAAAGTACAGGGGCTTATTAAAGTCACTGGGATATCTGTAACAAATTTAATGGCAATTCATCCAAATGTTGTTGCAATCGTTTACTAAAAACCAAAAGTATCAACCTCATAGTGGGTGCCAGAGGAAAACCGAGGGGATCAACAAAGTCATTATGATTCATCCTCTGGGGAACATGAATGCCTGTACAAAAATTCATGGCAATCCATCTAATAGCTGTTGAATTTCAACCTGGACCAAAGGGCCAACAGACCGACAAACTGACACTGCCATCCATACAGCCACTCTGCTAGTGAGGCTAACAAAATGAAACATACAACAAATTAGCACACCCCTACTAGTTCAGTTTGTTTTATATATGGAAAAACCTCACCGAGTGATAAAAGTAAACACGATGTGAATTGAGCTGTGGTGAACCGTTTGTCCACTTTGAACCCCGGTGGCGAGGTCCTTACAAAAACATATTGAAACACGGCCTTTTCTGGAAGCTCAGTGTGTGGAGGGCCGTGACAAAAGCCTGGCTCCTTCGCAAACACACACACACACGCACGCACACACACACACACACACACACACACAGATCCATTCAGCACACAACTCACAGCCTACTCACTCACATTCCGTGTGGGCCGTCATTGTGTTTATTGCTCTGAGCTTTCATAGCACCAAGGCTATTAGCATTGTGAAATGCTGGATTCGGGCACAGTGAGCGTGTGTGTGTGTGTGTGTGTGTGTGTGTGTGTCTTGCTGTGTTGGTGCATCAGTGTGTGTGCATACATGTGCCGAGGGATATGAGCTAATGTTTGTAAATAGGACAATATTACATCTCAGCGGATGTTTTTTTTTTTTTAAAGCATCCACCTCCATGTGCCTCTTTTCCACTGGACTACGTGTGTTTTTGTGTGTATGTTTCCATGTGATAAAAGGAATGAGTGAGGTCACAGACTTTCGCTACAAAGGCTCCCAACCCAAGGTCTACTAGAGTACAAGCAGCCTTTGTCAAGGCCATGTGTGGAGTGCTCTGTGCTGCATTACAATGGATCTGTGAGAGAGAGACATAGAGAGCAAGGCAGAGAGAGAGAGAGAGAGAGAGAGAGAGAGGGAGGCTCTAACAACTTGTATTGATTAGCAGGAAAGAGTTCCACCTAATACCCCATTGCTGTTACTGCTGTGAACAGGAAAACAACAGCACCTAAAGGACAACTTCGTTCTCTATCTTTTTAAAAAGTGTTTTTCTCTTAACTCACTTAATGTGACGTGGCTTTCACAGTTGCCCCAGGGTCGCATATTTTTCCTCCTTATTTTTTGCCGTTTCTTTAAGTTTGAGGTCTTGTTTGAGAACATGTGTTTTTGATATTCTGGTTCTTCGTTTTGTGTGTGTATGTGTGTGTGTGAGCATACAGTTACGTTCATAAGCATTAGAACAGTGATAGACTTTTCGTCATTTTGCCTCTGTACATCAACCACAATGGATTTGAAATGAAGACATCAAGATGTGATTGAAGTGTAGACTTTTAAGTTTTAATTCAAGGGCTTTCACAAAAATATCTCATGTACCGTTTAGGAATTACGGCCATTTTTATGCACAGTTCAGCACAAGAAAACATATTAAGCCTCACATTCAAAAACAGCATAAGGAACAAAAGCTCAGAACAGACTATTCTGAGGGGGCCGAAGGACGTGTTTACCATACAGGCTGACACAACGATCTGGCGATGGGTGGAAGAGAAGCCAGGGTTGAAATACTGCAGGGAAAACAAGGAGCACGGCCAGGACCTTGACATTCGCTGAAAAACACAGCATGACGCAGTCACCACCATGCCTCACCGTTGGGATGGTATTGGGCAGGTGACGAGCGGTGCCTGGTTACCTCCAGACATGACGCTTCGAATTGAGGCCAAACAGTTCAATCTTGGTTTCATCAGACCAGAAAATCTTGCTTCTCACAGTCTGAGAGCAAGCGGCTTTAATGTGTCTTCTGTCTTTCACTGAGGAGAGGCTTCCCCTCTGGCCACTCTGCCATGAAGCCCAGATCAGTGGAGTGCTGCAGTGATGATTGTCATTCTGGAAGTTTCTCCCGTCTACACACAGGATCTCTGGAGCTCAGCCAGAGTGACTATCGGTTTCTTGGTCTACAGATACATATACAAGGGATATATATATATATATATATATATATATATCTATATCTCAAATAGTGGAGCAGGGGTGTTGTGTGTATCACAAACGTGCGCTGGGATAAAGGTGGCACGAACGCAAGAATATTGCCCCTGGGTTGAAGGACGTGCGTTGTGGGAGTGTTTTTAAAAGTGTGTGTGTGTTTATGTGTGTTTCAGAGGTGAATGTGTAACATGTGAGGGGCAGATGAGGGTGGGAGATGTGGACTAATTTTGGAGGCTGTGCATGTGTGCTCTTGTCTCTTTGTGAGTGTTGTTTTGTGTGTATATATGTATATCCTCAAGCATCTATGTGTATGTAGTCTATATGTGTTTCCTTTGTTACATAACAAGCATCACATGAATGCAGTGTCGTGATAAAGGTTAGCCGCCCCTCTCCTTTTCAGTTTTAAAAACTGTCTGACAGACAGACTGACTCACCAAGCCATTAATACACTCTGCACCTGTCACTATGGGCTTCACACACAAATGGCTGGAAAAAGGACTAAAATATTCCTGCCATAATTTAGTGAATGCAGAATTACTGAATCACACAGAAAAAAATAGAATAAGTTACGTGGTTTTACATTTTGTATAAAACATGCGTATTAAGACACAAACAGAGGTGTGTGCATGGGAGCTTGCAGTGTTGCTTGTGTGTTGTTATCTCATGGTCAAGAAAAGATGTGAATGAGATGGATAAAACCAACCACAGTGCAATGAGACAACAGCCAACTTCTCTGTTTATTCATTAAAAAAAGTCAAACACAAAGTAAATACTCAAAGTTACATTAAGGCAACGCAAAAACTTTTGAGCAAATAACAAAATATCTGCTAATAAATCTTAAAAACTCTTCTCTTCTCTTCTCTTCTCTTCTCTTCTCTTCTTTTCTCTTCTCTTTTCAGTGTTTGCAATAATTACCCAACTACAAACAGCAAAGCTGCTGCAACATTTTCCGCTCCTGTTCTGTCCCAGGGCAATATCCTGAGCAGATAAGTCTTCAAGGGGGATAATCGTAGACGCTGCATGTGTGCGCATATGCATCTGTGTGTGTGTGTGTGTGTGTGTCACTGTGTTTGACACTGAGAAAGGGAAGCTCTGGCAGGCAACACCACATGCCATCTGCTGCTGTGCACCTCACAGGTATTACATGCACACACAAATCTCTCACACACACACACACACACACACACACACACACACACACACATACCTAAGAAGAAATATATGGTCATGTCTAAATAAACACCTGTAACAATGCATTCTTCCTACGTTCTCCCCGGTACAAGCCCGTAGAGACGACTGTAGCTGGAGGTGGAAACTAATGGCTGCTTGGAAGACAGTTTAGTTCCTGAACAGACATTAGAAAAGATATTAGAGCCAACACACAACATATGCTCAAGGACAAAATCATATTACCTGACGACTGTACACGTCAGAATGTACACACATACGCACAGCCCATTTCCAAAGCATGCTAGTCAAATGTATAATGTGATTTTTTTTTTTTATGAGCCAAAGAATCTGACCTTAAAAGGAATACTTGTTAGGTTGGGACTGTTGAGCGAAACCTGTTGATGCGACTATAAGAGATGTTTCGTGGTTATTTGTATCACCCTCATCTAAGCCAGTAAGCTTGAGGAAAGTTGTTTCTATTAGAACGAGAAACAAGCCTATTTAATCAAAATGAAGCAAATGATGGGGGTCTTGTTTTTGCATTTACTGGTAGGAGCTAAACACTACAACACTGCAGGTACATGGTATCCATGCAGTCATGTTGCAGTACACAGAATGGACAGCTTGACAGGTTAAAAGAAAAGAAAAGAGAGGCTGCCCGATTATGTCATCTGTCATTGTTCCAAAGTTGTTGTGTTGCAAGATTTCCCGTCTCTTCATGAATTCATCCACAGACTTTTTCACCCCACTTCAGCTGGAGCTCCAGTTGTCATAGCAGCAGTTCAGGCGTAGTGACATCCCCGACCGAACTTTCGATGTGGTCCCCCCTCTGGCCTGCTGCGGTTTATTCAAGCAGCCTATTAATGGTGGTTTGGCAGGTGACGTCCCCCATGGGACATCATTAACAACTGTCAGGCTCCATCCATCCCTCAGTGGTACAGAACTACTTTCTATTTGCCTTACCTTATTATTTCACTCCAATCCATCCTCTTTTCTTCTCTCTTCCCCTCTATTTCTGTCTGTTGTTTTGGCCAAGATTTGCACAGTGTCTCAGTTTTTCTGACCCAGAATACACACTCATGCACTATTTGAGCTTGTGTTTTTGTCTCACTGGTGCAGGGCACAGCAGAAGTCAGAGGTCAAGTGTCATGTGATTTGGATGTTTAATACACACTGACATGCTGCCTAAGCCGCTCAGGATGAAAGCGTGAGGTCATGAGATCTGCCACACATAAATGCACTAACACACACACACACACACACACACACACACACACACACACACACACACACACACACACACACACACACACACACACACACACACACACACACACACACACACAAGCCTCAATTAGATGTGAGCTGCACATGAGGATTTCAGCTGTAGCAAGCTTAGAGGCGTTTTCCCAGCAGCCAAGGAAACACATATATGTAAAGTAAACACATACACTTGTCCACACACCCACAGGCACTCCTGCCTGACAAAGGCCCGTCTGTGGAAAGTGTCATTTATCTTGCTTTTTACCTGTTGATTACAAATCATCCCCTCTCTAAACAAATCTGAAAGGACAAATTATTCACCCAAGCAGCCCGGTTTCCCTTCTACACAGCGTATTTTATGTTCAAACAAGTCCTCTGCTCTCTTTCCGTGAGGAATGTTTTCGACTCATATGGTAATACGGCAGGGAGAAAAATAGGTTTATGGCTTTCCTGCCATTCAAACGCACAGAGGGAGCCTTTCTATAACAAATGATAAAAGCGTTGATTAATATTCATACTCTCTCACAGCGGAGAGGCACAAACAGTGGAGAAAGGAACCTGACTGCAATCCAAAAATAGTTAGGATGCAACTTCTCTCCTTCTCTGTCTTTGACAGGCCCAGGCTTTTCCTTCCATTTCAAGTAGTGAACAGTTATGCAATGCTTCTCTTGAAATAAGGTCAGACACCTAAGCCTTATAATATACATGTACATTAATGTGTGTGAAAAGGAGCAACCCTGTCTTCAATGTAGCTCAATATTCTCTGTAAACTGTGGGCAATGTAAAAAACCCAGGAAGACTCAACATGAACAATGCTTGTCCAAGTAACAATTTAAAGATTGTGTAAGCTGAAAATCAGTAAGTGATTATCTACGCATTGCGAGCTGTATACAATTCACTAGACTGTATCTGTTCTTGGAATAGTCTTTAGGAGACGATGACTTAGCAAGGAAACTATCTGCATATTTCTCAACTACCCGGGGCCTCCCTCTTCTAAACTAGGGTCTCGGTGAGTGACTTAATGCACAAGGGCCAGGATCAGTGGGATGTTAAAAATGCTAAGATGGTAACAAACGGGGCTAGGTGCAGGATAACGTCCCCCCTTCTCCCCACTCCACAGAGTTTTGTGGTGAAAGTGTATTTTGAAAGCACCAAAAAAGAGAGACAAAAGATTTGTTTGTGTTGAGGATTTTCATTTTGTTTTGTTTGGATATTGGAGTTATTATTATTATTATCATTATTATTATTTGGTTATTGAAGGTTCCTAATTGAGCGAATTGATAAGAGTTGACTGAATTTGCCACCTAATGTGGGCAATCCTCGACCCGCTCATTTCTTTTTATATAGTAAACCTTAATAGAAAGATTGTGGCTTGAAAATAATGTAAAAATAATTTCTGCGTATACATCGTACATACAAAAGCCCTCCCTCTTGGTAGATTATTATGAAGAGTTACATCTAAAGATGGAGTCCCAAACATTTAATCTAACATTTAACATTTAGCTTTACATTTTTTCATAGATGGATAGCAACATGTTAAAAAAGGGTAGTATAAGACCTGACTGCATTAGGTCATTTTGCAACTCATTGCGTAGTAACAGTAACAGTTGGCGACTAACTGGTGAATGTAATAAAGGAAATCAATCAGGGGTATTTTATCTGAATTCCTCTCATCTCATTAAGAGAATAAGTGTCCCCTAAATGTGGCAGATTCAGTATCATTGCATGTGAATCTCAACGATTCTGTGTTTGATGTTTGTGTTTGTCTCCATAAAGAACAACATCAAACTGACCTAAGAGCAACAACTCAAACATCCAACAACTGTCCAAACTAACTTTCCCTGTTAGTAGTCCAGCACTCCCTCCAGTGTCTGCCGAGCTTTATAGCATTTCAGCAGAGACTCGCATCCATTGGCCCCTCTGGTGCCACAGCAACAGGGGGCTGTGAAGTCACTGTGGCCGTGAGCAGAGGCAGTGCTATTTACAGTGCCTGTATAGACATGAGGTCTGTGTCAGTGAGGAAAGGCCTGGTATATTTTCTACATGAACGAAAACAGGCTGGTGTCTGGTTTGAATCTCTCTTGTGCACATGAGCTTACAAAAATGAATGGATGATATTTTTACCTCCATGTATATTTGGGCGACATAAATTGATAATACGAGGCATTCAGGTTTGTGTGTACAGCACAGAATGTGAGGCGTCCATTGCAACAGTTACAAAACCTATTATAATGCTATTATAGAAGTGTATAATAATTGCTGTGTCAAACAATAAACCTGATGCTTTCCCACTAAAAGCCTAATTACAGCAACATTTTGTGCTTCCCTGCTGTGTGTCAATACTGTATGTATGTCTTTAGGCACACGTATATGTGATGAGACTTTCTATTACACTGTCGACGAAGAGAGGACAAGGTGCGGCATCATGTTTGGTGTACACAAAGCAGCGACGCTGGCGTTTGTTTTTACTTTGTCACAGCGGCTGTGTTGCAGAACTTTGGGTCACATGATTCCTTGGGACCCAAAATGACTTTGTGCAGTACACATAAAAGTTACATGAAGAATGTAATCATTCACGCATTACATATTATTCATTAAAAGTAGTTACAATATCTTACTAATTACTCAACAGCAATTACTGCAATTAATTCAGTAACTTGTTAGTTTACATTCGTTACTCAGCCCAGTTCCGTCGAGGGCCTTGTAAAAAACTTGAAAGCCTCCAAACCAACATGTTAAGTCTTCTGTATTTAACACGCGTAGAAAAAAAATTGAGCAAGATGCTGTGATTTAACAAGCAACCTCTTTGGAGATATTGTCTGACCATCGACAGCTAACTTAACGTTAGCCCCAGTGACTGTGCACGAAGCCCTGTCCTCACAGGTGAAGCCGCACACCCTCCAACTCTGAACTAAACCAGGTGATTCCTGTAAATAGCATTAACCACTGGGAAATGTTAGGAAGCCAGCCACAGTATGAACACACAAAACATAAATAAGACAAGTCTGGAGTCAGCGAGAGGTACAACTCTCCTCTTTTGGCGGCTAACTGTGTCCTCACGCCGACAGCCCCTGCGCCAAGCTAGCACGTACCTGAACAGTCTGTCGATTGGACGCGCAAAGACCAAACTGATGTCAACCCTCTGTCAAACTACCAGTGAAATAGCAAACAAGTCGACCCCCAAACATTCGAAGGAACAGAGTGTTAGTATGATTAGTAACTGTAAAGTATTTATTAAATACCAAATTGTAATCTCTTATGATGCTCATTGTGGGAAAAAAAAGTCACACATTACTGTACTGTACAGTGTTAATGGCACAGCGTGAGTGTGCGCGTGTGTGTGTGTGTGTGTGTGTCACAAGCCTGTTAATAATCATTATAAGCAGTGAACCATTTGAAGTGAGAAGGTCATCTCTCTCCCTCTCCGTCCTTTTTCTGACAGCATCATCCCTGTCATCTCAAAACACTCGTCCAAGAGCCTGTATCACTGATAGCTCCTGTGTACTTCCCTTCCTCTTCCAGAGGATTCTCATTCTTTCTTTTTCACGTGTAGTTAGAGGTATTTAACATCAGCCCCATCCACAGTAACTGATGTTGGTTACCTCTATCCTGGGGAGCAGCTGATCCATGCTGCCATTCTGCTGGGTCAGTAAGGACAATGGTCCTTCTCCTGAAACCAAAACAATTTGAAATCCCTGAGTAACTGTCTGTGATGCTGGTTTGGGATTAGAACATTTTGTCCCAAGCATCCCCTTATCCCCACCCCCTCCCTCTTTGTCTCTTTTTTGGCCACTCCCCACCCTCGCTTTCTCCCTCTCTCTGGTGTCTGTTAGGATTTCTTTTTTTTTTTTTTTTTTTAATTTCATTTTCTATTGCTCTCTCTCTATTATTCCCATTTAAAGAAGTCTGGGGTGTAATTGAAACAGTAATTGAAACTAAGGCTTAATTTCCCTTTAGTTTGCACACAAAAACTGTTCATTTCGTATCAGCATTGTCTCTCCATCTGAATTTCTTTCCAAATTCAAACTAACGAACAAGGTAGGTCTATGTGTGAATAATACATATGTGTGTATGACCTGAATGAAAACCAGGCTGGTTGATGTGACTTTAAAAAGACAGCATACACTGGCAGCACATCTATATTTCACAAACTGAAAGCCTCAGGCATTTTTTTTGTTTTGTTTGTTTAATGCGCACAGGTTTTATTTAATGTGTGAGAGGTGCATGAATATGTGTATGCCTGTGTGCCGTGGCGGCTGATGGCGAGCAGCGTCTGACTAGTTTTGAACCATATTTTACAATCTACAGTGCGCACACACACACACACACACACACACACACACACACACACACACACACACACACACACACACACACACACATGCAAATGTTAATGTAGTAGATGCAAAATTTGCTCAGAAATTGTGTCAGTGATTTCTATGGACTGGTGGTGAGGGCTAGGGAGTCAGCTTTTTTATACTGATGGCTTACTGTAATGGTAGTGGTTTGGTAGTTTTTTTAGTTTAGTTCTGCCTTTGTTCGTGTACTGATTATCGGTGTCACTGTGAATACATTAATTTCTACATGTAAGCATACTGTATTTATGTTTGGATGCAGGTCATGGCACGTTCAATTACATGTTTGAATTTCAAGTGGTATTTAGCGCTGTAGCTCCTCTATATTTGATAATTAGAGGGCACAGGTGTGTTCAGTGCATCATGCAAGGCTATAATCTAATGAAGAAAAAATGCCATTCCTCTTCCATAGCATGGTTATTATTCACGCTAAAGAGGGCGCAGACAATGTTATGATAGAGTCTCCTGCATGGATGTAAGGCAGCTGCCACCTGATTTCTTTACCTATCTATCTATCTAGATGTAATAAAGTAGGTATAGATACGACAGAGAGATGTGAGGTACCGACGTCCTAGTTTCCCCCTACACTGAGCAGGTACTATTTTTAGAAAGCAGAAAAGATACGGGGGGAAAAAGAATCCCCTCGAGTCGAGCAGCAGTTTTATGTTCTGGACAATTTACACCGTCCGTATGCTACGATGACCTTTCTCCCTTCATCATTCACTCATCCTGGACCCCACACCCCACCTCTCCACACCCACCTCCCAATACCCTCTGCTCCTCCATGTCCTCCCTCTGTCCTCCTCTCCTTTCTCCTGTCTCCTTACCTCTCTTGATTCCCCTCTCTTCCCTTCCCCCTTCTGCACTTATATCTGTTCTTTTTCTTTCCCACTTGCAGTTTTCCTCTTGCTTTATGTCTCATCTCCTCCAAATTTGTCTCCTACTTCTCCTTTTCTGTCAGCAAACACTGCCATATTGTTAACCAGTCAGACGTTTGAAAAACCATCCAGAGCTTATGTTCACCATCCGCCCTCATTCACCTGTCTTGAATAATAAGCAAGTGGAGGACTGCAATATTGCAATAGTCAAGTTGCATATAAGATTTAAAGGAGAAAATCAAGCTTGCACATCACTGTGCTTTTGGATGTTCTTGTTTGTATAACCAGGTACCACGTAATACCAAAAAAGTCAACATGAAATGTCCTCTGTGTGACTGTAAAAATTCTGCTCCTACTCATACCCCTCACCAAGTTCTAACAATGTTAATCCAATGCACTCAAACTGCATGTTTGTGTGTGCACATTCGTGCATGGATTTCCTGACCATGTGAATGTGTTTTGCTGGTATCCACCATTCTGTCTTGGTAATTTATGACTTTCTGTCTTACTGTCCCTCTGTCTATCTCTTCCCAGCTAGGAAATTTTTATTCTAACTCAACACGCAGACCAGCTGTGCTCTGGAGAGCTGCTATTGACACTGTGTGTTTGCATCTGTGTGTGTGGGCGCACACTTCCAGTACATCGGGCACGATCTACCAAACCATCTGGCTGTAGCACAAGCTTATGGAGGCTTTCATAGGGCAAGTGACACTGTGTGTGTGTGTGTGTGTGTGTGCATATACAATACAGAGGAAATTACATTAAATTCTGCTTTGAGGCTGGGATATACTTTACACTGTAAAAGGACATCTGTCAAATGAGCACAACATTCCCTTTGACTATTTATTTTGTCTATTTTTAGGCCCTAAAATTAATACAAAGCATTATCTTCTTGATTTTAGCGCACCAATCTGCTTTACCCAATCCGATTTATATAAGATAGTGATTCTTATTTCCAGAGGCTTCCTGAAAACTGTACTGATCACAAGTTCGTTTTGTTTCACTTCATGTGCAGAATTGTGTCTTTGAAAATAAATTCTTGATGGTTAAACTGACTTGTTAGGGGGAATATTTTATTCAGTGTATTTCTATACACTAATAAGCTCATTCTAGTCACCAGCTTTGTTAAATATTGTGCTGCCACCCAGCGGACAGCTTCATTTATTGCACAAAAAGCAGCAACGTAGTTTTCCCAATGTCTGCCTGTTTTTCTGAATCTCAGATGTGAAAACAGATGTGGAACTTAACGCAAAAACAATTACAGCACGATTCCTATAAATTCCTACACATGCTTTAAAATATAGCCCACTCCCAGTTATCATAATCAAACTGCATTTTGTTGTCTGGATGTTTTTGCTTCCAACATTTTAGCACATTAGTCCATTTATTATGGTAAACTGGAAATGAGCTCAGTAGAATTATGGGGAAAAACTGCCCAAGGGGATGAAGGGGATGTAAAGTGCATATATCGCTCACACACGCACATGCCTGCACGCGTGTGAGTGAATGTGTGTTTATAGTTTACCCCCCTGTGTGCGCACATAAGCTCACCAAGATGAACCACCTGCATGCAAAGTGGGTCATGCTCCCTCCGCTTCATTCGAAGTCCCTCTTTTTTTCTCTTCATCTATGTCTCCGTCTTTTCCTCTATCTCAGCGTACTTCTCTTTCTTTCTAATAATGCATGTGGACCAATGCCTTTACAACCAGGGCTTTATATATATATAAAAAAAAAAGATCTCATATCTCAAAGTGGACTATACCTTTGTCATGGTTTGCATTGTTATCATTTTGATCAGATAGAAGACTACGTGACTCCTCTGAGACATGTATAAAGAGACACACAACAAGGATCCATTATGTAGATGTATAATTTACATGTCCATAAGCAATCACTGTTTCTAAACAACAATTTGATGAGCCCAACTTTTCACTTTAACTCATGATCATGAGATCTGAAATGATAAAGCATGTGAGACTCGAAACCTACAAACTGATCTCATTACATCGTCATCTAGTTAGTGATTAAAAAAAGAGTTGATTTAATAGAACAAATTATGAGATATTACATTGTGGGGAAGTCTGGTATGACTTAAACAACACTGAAAGTTGGTTTCCCTGCATTCTATAACTAAACTATATAAAGTTAACGGAATTTTCTCTCTTTGCAATCAATGATGGCTGTTTTCACTCAGAGACTGGCTTTGCTTGTTGGCACAACTTTAATTTTTCTCTCTAAACGCTGATAAGTTATATGTCTGTGCCCTAATGACTTGTGAATCCTTATTTATGCCAAAAGCAAATCAGTTGGCGTCTTTACAGTGTACTGTTCAACATAATGCACATGTTTCTATAACATAATATATAATACATAGATATGTAGAGTGATTCCCCACAGCAGACTTTTACAAAATCTTTTTAAATATGTATATATAATTGATGGTGTATTACATCCCAGAACTATAAACTTGAAGTTTTACTGAGAAACCGTATACATTTTCTAAGCAGGATATTGGACGCAAAAATTACAATCTATGTAGAATCAATGGCAATTTTTGTGTTTTAGTTTTCTTGAAAGAAAGTAGACCATCCCCCTGAACACCGACAAGTTCTTCACCTGTGTCACTGAGGGCATTGTGCCCCTCCCCACCTCCTTTGTACCTGTGGCTGTCTGGCTTATTATTATGGTCTGTCTGGCAGGCTGCCTGGCTGGTGGTCTCCCAGTGAACTTGATACTGAAATCAGCGGCCGGCTGTGATGTGTAGGGCACCGAGGGAGCCGTGTGGAGCGAGTCTGGAGCTGAGCCAGTCACTTAACACTTGTCAACAGTTCTAATGAAAGTGGCCTTTTCCTCAGTGGCCCCTTTTTCATTAGCAGGGTCAGAGGTCACCGCCCAAGGCTGGCTGTCTGTTGGTGTGCGTGGGCAGACAGTTGAGGAAGAGGGCTGAGGAAGGGGGTTAGAGAAGGGGATATAAGGGCAGAGGGGGGAAGGGGGGAAACATTCAGTGGCCTGTTGGCTCATTATGTTTTGTTTCCTCTACCTCATGCTGGTATCCAACAGGTCTACCCTGAGTTGTTTCTCACCTGACACCTCACCTGTAACTGTTTGTACCTTTATACTGATACATTTGTTTTCATTTTTCCAATGTCCTCATCCGTTTCACACCATGATTTAGCCACTATCTCAGCATGTAAAACTAGAAATTCTACAGAATGATTATCTGTTAATGGAGACAATTATAGTAAAAAGCTGTTAGTTGAATTCAGTGGTTACATTCCCCTATTTCTACTTGACTTTTTACTCTCCTTGCATTCCTCTCTCTGTTCTCTATTATGCCCCTTTAGCACAGATGTGGCCAACTAAGAGAAAGAAAGACAGAGAATCAGCCAACATCCCTCTCCTCCTCCTCTTCCCCTTCACCCCGGCCTCTTGCACATGAAAGGGGCCGCACAAGGCCAATGGATGGCCGGTGGGGTGTGTGCTATGCGAGGGCCCCAGACCCAGACACAACACAACACACAGCTCTGCAGGCCACCACAGCTGGGCTGGAATGTGACCTGCTTCAGATTTTAATGCCAGACTAGGCCCTGTGTGTGTGTGAAATACAAGTGGAAGGAGAAGGACATGGATGGAGGGATGTCGACTACAGAACGGCACATGCACTGCCCACATGAGTCCTTTGATAAACTGAGTATGTCTGGTATTTTGTTTCGAGCAGAGGGAAAAGCACAACAACAACATCACAAAGCAAGGACACTGTCATATTTTCTAAATCATCTTTATTCAATTTGCCATCATATTCCGTAAAGGTTTTAATGAACACTAATATATCATAGATAACATAAAAATATGTCTGTTCTCTAAGTAATTAGATTCACAGAGATACACAGACACACACACACTCACAAACACACACACAAACACACACACACACACACACACACACATATATATATTTATATATATGTCCACTGGCGATAGCCCTATAAGAAATAGATCAAGAAAAATAAATATGAAGTACAGAAGTCCACATACATATTCAGTATTGTAAATTAAAACTTATCAAAATAGATTCCACAAAAAAATGGAACCACGGAGCTTATTTGATTCTGGTTGATAAACTGAGGCTTCACATTGCATTAATTTGAGCTCAAGGGCTCAGGACAGTTGTTATACAAGGTCTATTTTGGGAGGTCCCACAAAAACATAAAGCAAACAAACCAATTATATTAAAACACACTGCTAAATGCACGATATTAGTGTAACATTTGGAGAGGAAAACTATAATGTTATTGTTATAAACAGTTACAAAGATTAAATACTTTGTACAGGGTAAATGCTTGTGACTATATCTATTCTACTTGCCTTTCTCAGACAGTGTGCCCCAGGTGTTTACAGCAAAACTGTCTAAGCCTGATTCTAATAAAAAAAAAGGGACAGTTTTGACACTGCATCTGTGATGAAATCATGAATGAAAATAACTGACAAAAATGATCAATTACAACTATGACACATGATTATTAGATTTTTTTCAAGGTCTACTGAGCAATAAGGAGCAAACGAAGGAAAGAAAAACACCTTAAACAGGCAACAAAAAAATCCAATGTTACAGATAAGTTACTAGTTTTGTGTTTACTTGCAGTCGGTCAGACTGGTGAGGTCACTGGAGCTTGGAATAATCTGAAAACAACACAACTGACTTTCAGTGAGTGTGAGATTTT
This sequence comes from Xiphias gladius, assembly GCF_016859285.1. Lineage (NCBI taxonomy): Eukaryota > Metazoa > Chordata > Actinopteri > Istiophoriformes > Xiphiidae > Xiphias > Xiphias gladius. The sequence goes on along the minus strand of NC_053402.1, from coordinate 11,961,084 downwards.
AAAGGACTCTACTGGACGGCAGAGAAATCTTTAAGGAAGTCGCAGGTTTTCTTGTGGATAACCTCACGGAGCTTCCTGATTCGACGAGTGCTGGAGGAGCCTACAAAGCTGTCGGGCTGCAGTATGGCCATGCCGTTGTGAACATCTCCCATGATGATGAGCTGGCCGTCGGCCACAGTGATATTGGGGCAGGGGCAGTTCCAGTCCATGTTCAGAAGGGCCACCTCCAGCGGTTCTTTGCCGAAGAACCTCAGACCCATCTTTTCATCCTTCAAGATCTCCTCCACTGTCACCAAAGCGTGGCCCGACTCTTGCTCCTCTGTCAGCTCGGTCACACGCCCCAGGATCACAAAGTCACTCTTGCAGAAGCTGGTGACCATTTTGCCTCGGGGTTTACACATCTTGCAGTTATGGTTCTTCGGAAAGGGGCACATCTCTTCACAGGCCTCTTTGGACTCAAAGTTGTTCTCGTTGCCACCGCAGCCTCCATAGACAAAGGACTGGCAATTTTTGAGGCTGCTGCTATAGGCCCAGCGAGGCTCGTAAGCCTTGCAAGGCCCTTGGAGGCTCGGTAGGCTACAGGGAGCCGCTAGCTCTCCTCCACATGACAGCATGCAGGCTTCGTAGGTGTCAAAATGGTTACGGTTTTTATTGCACTGGCTGTAGGTGAAGGTGAAGCAATTGTTCCTCTTTGGTTCGTAGTGCCAGCTCATGCTCTCTTCTCCACAGTCATCTGTGTCTGGGCTCTTAAGGCACTCCTCAGCTGGAAAAGGCAGGTTGGTACTATTCCCCTCTGCATTCTTACCTTTCACTTCTCTCCTGATCACTACCAAGGGAAAGTGTGATGATACACTTCCCCCGACATTTTTGGCTGTGCACGTATAGATGCCGGCATCCTGAAGCTGTGCATTGTATATGACCAGCTGGCCAATGTTAGTAACCACGACGTTCCCTCGGACATGATTAGGCCTCATTATGTTGTTCTCTTTGCCCTTCAGCTGTTTCTCCCAGGTGATTTCCGGATGTGGCTTCCCAGACACCTCACACAGGAAGCTAGCTGTCTCTCCGACAAAAACAGCCAGCTGGGTGGGGCCGCTGTGTATGGTGGGGAGCTGGACGTCAGCTGGGAGGGTGGTCTGGAGGGCGGTGGTGGGATGTAGGGTGGTCTCTGCAGGGATTGGGCTGGTGTTGGGCCAGGTCAGATGGTACCTGTGGGTAGGTTGAATAAGAAAGGAATTAGTCAGAGCCAGGGTATGTCAAAGGCTCTTCTTTAACTCTACTGACACCATAAACTATACTTTACTACGTATAAGTACACATACATTTTTCTACACCAGAAAAAAAGTTGTGTTTTTCAAATGTCTTAATTGTGACGACTGAAAAAAGACAACTTTACCTCATCACACCAAAAACAAAAAGTAGAGATCTAAAGTACTTAACATGTTACCTGCAGGTGACCTCAGAGATAGAGATACCCTTGGAACAGGCCTCTGCATCCATGTAGCACTTGTTATAATATGTCATGCCGTCAGAAGCACACGTGAAGTGGGGTTCCCTCTCACAGCGGTCCCGGCACTTACAAACAGGCTGGCCATCCCAGATGTCACACTCCGACCCTTGCTGAGAGCACATGAACTTGTCGCAGGTGGCGCCCTTTGGCATTCCAATGGGGCCCTTGTTGCCCTTGATGTCTATATAGCGTGCTGCCACACAGCTCTTGTTGCCACATACATTAGGGCAGCACTTCTCAAACGTCTCACAGTCCTAAAGATGGAAAAGACACAAAACTTCTGTACCACATACCAGCATATTCGTTTTTCTGCAGTTGTGATTCAGTGTGAAAAAGAAAAAAGATACTGCATAAAAAAGGTTTGATTCTTGATGAAATCCTCATAACAAAATATTGCCGGCGTATTTCATTGCGCTGAATTTAGACCAGAGGGTTCTTTAAATGCATGTTTTCTGTGGTTGAGTTCATGATAGCACAACATGAATAGTCAAAAAATGTAACATTACATAACCACTAAGATTATTTTTATTGTGTTTGGTTTCTGATTGCTCTATTTCTTTTAATCCCCCATGCAGCAACTCATGCACAGAGCAAAGAAAAACAGGGGAACTGTTGGGAACTGGTAATTTGGTCATTTGGCTGTTTAAGATTTAGGGGGGTTCTGTCTAAAATGAGATCCCGGTCTGCCAAAGGATCTGGCAGAACCTGTTGTTTTCCAGTTCTGCGAAGTCCACATGCATTTTTAGTAGACTGTGGGAAACGTCTGAGCTTCATAAACATCGGAAGAATTACACTTAGAGGCTGGACCAGAAAACAATACAAGGCACTATGTAGCCAATTGTTTTTGGTTGTTTGTTCAACCTTGACAATTATTGCAACTTTGGTATATAGTACCCCAAAAGTAGCTCTTTAATTCTCTGCAATGCACACGAAAATATGCAAGATCCAAAACAAAAGAATAAGGTCGAACTGTATTTGAATGTATTTGAACACCTCATGGAATGTGTGATTTGCTAGACTGAGTAATGACTTTTAATGTCATTTAGAGAGATAGATGGGTGTATATTGATATGTATATATATATATATATATATATATATATATATATATATATATATATATATATCATACCAACGTAAACCGATTTGTTCAACAGTTTTTTTTTAATCTAATGAAATTATTCTGCCTCATTTTTCAAGATATTACCACACAGCCTGACATACTTCCAGCAGCTTCGACTGCAGACGAACTGCGTCTATGCTCTGTGGTTCTTCACATTTCACATGCAGCCGGCTTCATCGCCGTCGGTGGCAGGAGAACTCACCTGGTCGGATTCACACTCGCGCATACAGGTGCTCATAGCATCTACCCACAGGTTGGGGTTCAGGTCATTCGGGCAAAGACCCGCGTGGGAGTACACCACCTTTGCCACAGACATAGGCATTGCTCTCACACCACAACTGTCCATATAAAGGAGTATAGTGTAACCGTGCGCCAGTAGAAACCAAATCCATCGGGGAAACAGCATCCACCACATATCCGGCGCGTAGCAGAACGGACACTAAAAATCTGGGAGAAAAACAAGTCCAACGAGAGACAACTGCGTTTAACACGACCTCAAAGTTTGGCAAAAAGTCTTTGAACTTAGCTCTGGAATGAGATGCAGCATAGAAACAGCGGCAATCTGAGCGCGCGGAACCGGTCTCGGTGTGTAGAGCTCTCCAGGTTGGTCGCTCCACGTTTAATAGCAGCGAGAGATTAGGGCTGCGGTGTGCAAACCCACTTAAGATCTAACTACATGAATTACAGTGGCCTGTCTGGTCGGACAGCAAATCCCAGCTGAGTTACAGTTATGATCAACTTAATGAAAGGGGGGAAAAAAAAAAAAAAAAAAAAAGGGGGTTCTCCAACGGTTTGAAACGGCGCTGTTTCATATAGGACTGGCGAGACACCTGTGCGTAAGGCGCCGGCTGCCTTAACCCTTAGCTTGCAAAGTCGCTGCAAAGGAGATGGAGATATTCAGTTATTATAATAAAAAAAAATGTAGGAGATAAATTTAGTATACAGTTCGTGCAAGAACTAAACGTTTTAGAATGGCGTCTTCACACATTTAAAAAAAATAGGGGTAACGATAAAAGGCTACTGACTAAAACCTATAAATAAATGAGCTCATTTGTATTAAACGGTCACACTGCGGCGCAGCTCCTTCAACTTCAACTTCCACCTCAGCTAATAGTGACGGTTCTGCAGAATTTCGCATTATGCCGCGCATCTTTTGTCTTTTTGTCGCATGGGATCAACTTAAAACCCGGCAGGGCTGCGTGATGCCAGAGCGCCGAGTAGTGCCAAGGCTCTCCCGTCCAGGCGAACTGGATGTCAGTCTCCAGAAGATGGCACTGAAGCTCAGAGCAGTTCTTTCAGTCTCGGTTAACTTCCTCCGAAACTGTATAACAAAGTGTGGGGCTGATCTATATCACTTTATTATTTTATTATATGTTCTAATTTTACACCACGCATTAAATATGGATTGCTAAGGTTGTTTTTTTTTAAATCTATTTGTACAATAGCTCCACAGTCTGGATGGTAATTAGGTTTAACTTTCAATCTGCCTCCTACTACTACTTGTTCCTTTTCCTCCTCCTGCTCTTCTTCCTTCCTCAAAGTTTCTGTACCTCCAAAAGTCCAAGTCCAAAAGCAGCCAAACTCTGCAGGTAGACAGGTGGTAACAGGTACACTGGTCTGCCAGATGGAGATGCCATAGCATCCATAGCAATCCACCTGTTGTGGAGACCCAAACATTTTTGTAATATGTTTGTAATATATAGTATGTATGGTATGTAATATATAATATTTTAGATACTGTGACTTCAGTTTCTTCCGCACTGGATCCACCATTTTGCATATGGCAGTGTAACAGTGAATGCAGCCAGTGTAGGATCAACCACCACCGTACCATTCTGGGATCACATAACACACTAGTTCCAATTAAACAGATGCAGATGATAGAGCCCGCGTCCTCAGACGGGTCCGTTTGTTTTATGTGTTATGGCATGTGTTGTAAAATGTCCTGGAAACTCCAATTAGGAGCCGTAGGTCATACTGTGGTTTCCGTGAATAAGCCACTGGAAATCTCTCTGGAAATGCCCCAACCAGCGAGGTGTGTTAGTGATGAGCATATGCACAAAAACACAAACATACAGTAAAATATAATACAATGGTGTGAAATGCTAATTTTCTAGTGTGGTGGCTCAGTTTTAACAGTTTTTTTTTTTTTTTGTAATCCAGGAAAGGTGCAACCTGACACATCATGACAACCTGATCAACATTCCTCATGTTGATCAGGTTGTATATGCCAAAGTTCTCAGTCTGTGCCACACATGGAAGTATTAAACTGCATTAATTAAAAACAGTACAGACCTCAGCTGTAAGATGTACACGTGGATGACGTGAAACACTTTTGGTTAAATTAAACAGAAAGTCACGCTCAGAAATCATGACATTTTAATGTTTAAAGCGTCGTCAGTGTTGGAATACCGTCTAGTTTGGTTAGTGATTACACAGACAGGATAAACCTGAAGCAGGGCAGATTGCAAAGGTTTTTTGCTACAGTTCTGAGCAAACAGTGACACAGCCTAAAAACCTGAAAGTTAAAAAAAAAGCCGGTCAACCTTTATCTTTATAGATGAACAAAAAATTCAATATTTTAATAGCTTCATCGTGTGTGTGTGTGTGTGTGTGTGTGTGTGTGTGTGTGTGTGTGTGTGTGTGTGCGTGTTTGCGCGCGTGCGTGTGTTGATATGGAGTCTGTGCTTCCCAAGCTGAGTCCCTGCTGAGTCCAAAGAGGCCCAGTGCTCTCCGGGCCAAACCCTGCAGTCTCAGTCCCGTCTGCTGTCTGTGAGCCCTCTCTGAAAACACACACAGGCACACACATACACAAACACTAACACATGCACACAGGTAACATTCATATACCTGCCTGCACATAGACAAGTACCCAAGTATAAGTATTTCGTGAATGTGCTAAACAAACAAGGATTATTGAGCTGGCAATTCTAGCGATTTACAAGGATTTGCTTATAGAGAATGGAAGTACAGATTCATCTTACTCGTTTAACACACACACACACACACACACACACACACACACACACACACACACACACACACACACACACACACACACACACACACACACACACACACACACAAGTGCCTGCTCTCAAATGCATGCAAATGCACAAACACTGTCAAGCTGTGTTTTCAGTGTCTGCTCAGCCACTCGCCCCATCTGGACCTCCACCCCTAACCTTCACCCCTCAAGACCCTGCATTCCCAGCATAGCCGACACTGGGGCTACAGGGCATGTCACATATTGAATAAAGCCACACGGGGGACCCCACGCTGGGCGCTCCGACAGTCTATCTGCCTTCAGCACATGTATTGTTTGAAAACAGACCGTGACTTTGACCTTCTCTGTGCACCCTCGCCATCTTTCTGAGCCCGGTTCAAAACAACTTGGCAACTCATGTGATGTCTCCATTAAGGTTTATTTTCAGTTGACTAGCAATATGGAGATTTGTGGTTTTTGCGGTTTGATGTTTGTTTTTGCACCCTCTCACAACCGTGCATATTCTCTCAAGGATAAGACATTTTCATAAAAAGGTAGCAATCAAGTCCAGTTAAGTATCACAATGTTCAGACATAATATGAGATAGATATCAGTCAACAAAGTTTAACATGGCATTTTTAATAAAAATATGGAATGTATTGGTGTTTAAACAAGCAAGAGGCCATGAGACGAATTGCTTCGGGGATTTTCGAGAACCTGAGAAGCAAATATGAGTCCGACGGGAAAGAGATTGCACAGCACTGTTTACCAATGAAGGTAAACTGAATCTTCATAAAATCTTCCTCCCACTGTTGCCCTTACATGCTGGAGGAAATGTTTTTTGGGCTTAGGGAGGAGGCTGTGACCTAATACGTCTCACGGATCCTAATCAATGTCACATGGGTCGTTCGGGTTGGTAGGACCACTACACTTACTTAGTATCGCCGCTACGATCGGAAATTCTGCCGTCACTTCTATCCTTGTAAGATGGGATTTTTACTTCAAAGGCGGCAGAAATGGGCGTCACTGTTTAGTGTCTGTTGTGGTCCACGGGAAGTTCTTCCAAGTATACGGTATCTCATGAGATTTCGCAAACATGGAAATGGGGGTCGCGGGGTGACAGGCAGGTAGTCACCTGTCTACCAACACGGGAGACTGAGTTCAAAGTCCTGTTATCAAAATGCATCCCCTTAAATCGTCCAGTGTGCAGTCTGCACAGTTAAGAAAGAGGAAGGATAAGATGGCTGACACACGACATTTATAGGATGACTTACTGTATTCATATTCATGACTCAGTCACGGGATGTTGGGATTTACATGTTTAAGCTACTGTTTATCATACTCCAACAGTTACACCATTAATCTCTGTGGCTTTACAGTGTCATGCATGCATTTCTGTTGTAAATAAGTAGCTCTGTACTGTAGCTTTGTGCATTATGCCTGTTAGCGAGGGGCACAAATTGCACCACGGGCCGTAGTCCAAGCACATCCACCAAGGAGCGTACCTGCGAGTAACATCGCCTTCTGCCTCCATTTCTAAAATGCTCTTAGGGGTTCTTGACCATGCAGGCCCACGGCTTCTCTTGCCCATGGCTGAGGCCTGGGAAGCTGGCGGAGCTGGTTCAAAACAATGGAGGTGTTATGACTGTTCATACTAAGCTTATTATGAGTGTCTCACTCCAGAACAAAGGAGAGAGACACGTCCCGCCACAGCAGGGCCCTAAGCTGATCCCTCAGCCCCAGTCTAGACACACAACACAACATGCCAATGGACAGACATGCAGGCATACATGCACGGATTCACGGGCTTTCAGTGAAATGTATATGTCCTGCCGTACATTCCTCTGTCCCTGCTTTTGGACTGCACATACACACACAATTAACTTTCTCAACACTGTTCTGCTCAGATTATGCAATATTTGTGCTCACCAGATTGCAGTGCCTGAACATCTGCTCACCACATGAGCACTATTGTATTCATTTCCCTGAAGAGGTTAAGGATTTCACAGATACACAAATGTGGCAGTATGACCATAACTTAGGTGTTGTTTATGTTCTTTAAATCAGAAAGGGAACATAACAAAATGTCTCGTCGGTTAAGTTCATAACAGGATGTACAAGATTGGCTTGCTGCTCAAATGCAGGTCAAAAGTGAATGGACGGGCCAAAGACAAAACCACAGCTGGACGGAACAACAATATTGAGCCTTGAAATAAGGAACATTTCCAGAAATGTTTCTTTTTTTTTTAGTGTTAATAATGCATCTAATAAGTGGTAATAAACTGGCATGTTTCATTAAAGGTTCAAAGGAAGTCTAAACCAATCTGTGAACATTTGTACCAGTAAGTAGAATAGTTTGATTGACCAGCAGTTATTTGTGTAAGTCAATATATCAGCTTTATTTCACTTGAGCTGAAAATATAATCCGAGGTAAAACTCAAGCCTCTTTCGCATCAATGTGGTGACAAACTATTATTTGTTGGGTATTTGATCTGTTTGCCTAGCCAAATTTCCACCTGGCTATTTTGGAGTTTGCCAGCAGATTTTTCCAGAAAATGTGCTAGATCCCGATATATAAAAGAACAAATCCCATGAGAGAAGATTTATCCATATAGTTGACTCATAGGCCGATGGGTCAGAAAATTTGGTCTGGTAAAAAATTATTATTCAGTGGTTTATTAGAATCAATGTGCAGGTGGGATCTTATCCTAATAAAAGTGTATGTAATTTGCCTTTGAATGTTGCTACACTTTCAATTTTCATTTTTCCCCCCAATGTTCAATAATGAAAAGATTGATGCAAAAGCAGGTGAAAAATCTCTTTCAAACAGACCTTAACACACAAATGAAGATTATTCTTCCCACACATTACATGCATCAGCACTGGAGAAAAAGTTTTTATTTACTACTTTTAGACCTGCATGAGAATTGTTTTAATTTAATCATATAAAGAGTTTTCAGTTAGTCCCGAAACCTTACAGTAATTTACACTAAATGGCCAAACCTGAGACGGTTACTTGGCAATTGAGGCATCATGTTTACCTCACAGAGACCCTACTTTCAGAAGGCATTCAGACACTAGTGCATTTCCTTATAATGGTGAATTGGGCTGGTATATAAATAGCACATTTTAATATACTTTTTATGAATTCAATTGAATCCAGGCAGAAAAAAAGCCATCCTCCTATCATCACTTTAAGTGGCATGTACATTCTGGTACTACAGCATATGGCTCACCTAATGCCAATATTTGCTGTTCTGCTCCCTCTAGTGGCTCTCAGCTGAAACACGCATTTCAATTCACTGCTGGGGAGTTTACCCCCACCATGGTGGTCTGCAGCAGAAGCCACGAAATACATGTAACCGGTCCCTTCATTCAAAGTGAGAATTAAGACAGATATTCAAACTGTGCACATTAAAATGTGCCTCAATTAGTCAGATGGACACAAGCCACGTTGAGAGAAAAAGAGGGAAGAGATCAAGTAATTCACCATGCTTTATCAAAGAACAGATACAGGTCTCCAGAACGAAAACACGCGACTTTAAACAGTGCCTTATTATTATTTCTACAAGTACACAGGACGTACTGTATATAAAAATATCAGACTCTGAATGCATAGGTTAAGTCAAACTGTATTCGGCTTTTTCTAGAACAGTAAGCAACCCCACAAATACAATGTTGGACATCTCCTTTCCACAGAATCAAAGAAGATCCCATAAAAACTCCATTTCAAACACGCTGCTCTCGCTCACACAGGGCACCAGACAGCCAGAGGGGTGTTTTCTCCCACAACGTCCCACTTTCTCAAACAAGCTCCCGCCTCAAGTATGTGGCACAACTTCACCCAATAAAGCATTTAACATAGTTAAACATAAAATAAACACTCTTCCACTCTTCCTTTCTTCTCACTGCAAACTTTCTGGAAACAACCCCCCCCCACATTGCACTTGGCTTCAACAATAGCATCTCAGTACTTTTCATCCCATTGTTGAACTCTTGCTTGCACTATAGTAGACTTTTTGACACAAAAACAAAACAGGCCTAGCTGGTTAAAAAAAAAAAATTATACAAATGAATAAAAAATATATCATAAAACATACAAATACAGTAAGAGCTTCAGGTATACATTTGAACAGTAAACAGTTACCACCAGGTAAGAAACTTTTTGATTGTAGAACATGTGTAGTGAGCGTCTACTGCACTGCTTAAAACAAATGAGGCCCAGCACTGAGAATTAAAGGAATATAACGTTTTGATGAAAGCAGCATAAACATGACCGTACGACACAACATGGCTGTGCCTCCGGACCTGTCATGACCCATTTAAATTCTTAATATATAGTATAAAAATGTTTTTTCTCGCCATTAGTGTAAATAATCCTGTTGTCAGTCTTCATTTAAGACAGATAGCAAAACCTCTAATTAAGGTACCAAACCGAAAACAGACGGAACTCAAAATTATAATTTTTTAATAACAAGTTAAATGTCATCACTAGACTGTCCTAGACAACCAAACTGAAGCCATATACACTGATATTCTGTGGTGCTTTCAGTTGATACATTTTTAAAGAAATCTGGTCACCGTATAGGTAGCCTAGGTTTAAACTGTGGTGAACGCAGTGCAATAAAAATAAACGTATCAGAAATAATAATTTGGATTCGTGTTGGAGGAACCAGGAAGCACTCAATCATAAAACCAAGATATCTTATTTCTTTCATCTTCACTTGGGGGAGAAAAAAAAAGATATAACAAGACAGCATTCTTTTCTGAAGCGGTGATAGTTTTTTCTGCAGTTAGTATCTTTGCTGGCTAGATTAGTTTTTGGTTTTGATTCTAATTACAGTTACACAGAAAGACAGCAACGGAAAATACTCAACAGAGGGCTTAATTTATATGATAAATTAAGTGTATGCCTCATACACAACCTTTGCTGGGACTTGAGCTTTGTTGCTCTAGAACGCAGATGCACAGTCTCTCTATATTAGTAAGAATCAACATGACTCAGAAATTAAAAATAAATACATCACAGCTGACAGTTAAAGTGTTATGCTGACTGAATTGAGTAACACACCCTGCAAAAGAGAAGTGACAATGCATTGTAGAATATAAAAAAAAAAAAATTGTCCTGCTTGAAGTTGCTGCATGTTTATCTCTACAATATAAATGAAGTTTTTGTCTCACATGAAAAGACACAGGTGCGAACAATTCAAACAAAACTAATTATTCCTTTTCCACAGTGTAAAACTGAATGACTTAAATATGTACGGAAATCAGCACTCCTACTCAAATGTATCCATCCTTGTGTGGATACAGATTAAAGCATACTGTATATGTGGTCAGCAAATAAAAGTACTATTAGTCCAAAGTTACCTAAATCTCACCTGGTGTGAGATTACCTCCGCCGTAACAATTAGGCCGGTAATGGATGCCCTCTTCAGGAAAAGACACTAAGGTTTATGCCTACAGCATGTATGAAAGTGTGTACGCCAGCTAGAATATCTGATAACACTCTATAGGTCAATTTGTTAGAAATCCAAGTTGCCGTGTGCAGGAATACTGTGCTGCAACTCGTCCTGATCCATGGTCTGAGGATGATCTTATCAATAAGAGTTATGTAAATCCTTCCTGTCGTCCTCTGCTCCCAGTCTCATCAGACCATTTTATTCTGTGACCATAGTTCACAGCCGGTATCGGGATGTGTCCATATAAGGCTATTGCAGAGTCCCATTCAAGTCCAGTCCATAAGGAAGACAGGCCAGTGTCCCCCTCTGTTGTCCAACTAGAGCCTTGGCACAAAGTCCAGTGGGAGGAGAGAACAGAGATAAAGAGAGGAGAGAGGGGCCCAAATACTTTCGCACATAATCGAGTACACCATGCATCAGTAATCGCTTAGAACTGGTTGGGTACACTAAAGCGACAGGAGGGCCAGAGGAGGACAGGAGGAGCACAATAGCTACAGAACTTGAAAAAAGAAATCCCAGTTAGGAAATTGGCCAAACACCAAAGCTAAACAAAGCTGTTACAAGGGACCTGGGCAGGCAACTAGTTATGGTTGCTTGAGGGTAGCTACAGAAGCCCATCATTAGCAGGGAGACCTCGGGCTCTGTGGTTGCTCTAGTAGGTGAGGCGGGAGGCCTTCATGTTGTAGCAGGGTCTGTCTGTTAGGCCCCCGGTACCAGAGAAGAGGGACAGGCCCTCAGCTTTCTCCAACACAACCTCCAGCTCCTGAAAGTCCTGCAGCCGAGCTACATCTTTGTCCTGGACAGGGAAGGAAAAAAGACACATTTAACTACTAGTCATTCATTTTTGATCAGGCCAACAGTATAGAAAGTCCATTTGAAAAGATTAAAAGGTCTCACTCTTTCTACCTCAACTAACATCCATAGTGCATAGAAAAGAGAAGGAAAATGAAAGCATTATCTCAGGTTACTATATTAATTTATCCGCCCAGCAAAATTGGCAAACATTCACTGATTCACTTGACACATCATCATGTTGCTTTGGGAAATTGCAATGTGGCATTTCACAGACTAAAAAGTGAACTGAAAAAATAATCAACACATTAATCGATACTGAAACTAAGCATTAATGCATCGTAATTGCAGCCCTAATCCGAAAAGCTTCCATTTGATAATAATTTTCAGTCTGGCCAGGCACTACACCGTCATTACTTGTCAGAGGCAGTGGGTAATGACACAAATACAATGTACGCAGACGGTAAGGGAGGTTTCACGGGTAAAGTCAGTCCCAAACAACCTAATTAGAGAGTTGGGGCTGTGTCACTTCCAGTGTGCATGCATTAGTCATACAGAGAGGGAGGCAGAGACAGAGGGCAAATTTAATATTTTTAAAGCTGTTTGGGATAGGGAGCATTTTTACACAAGGCATTATTATTCTTTGTCTCACTTCTGTTTGGGGGATAATCCTGCTCAAAGTTTTGGAACTACAGTTCCCATAACACATTTGGGGGATGTAAAGAGAAAGTATAATGTTTTAATTGAAGTCAGTTAGTTAGCTGTGAGCTACAATTTGAGCCCCACTTTTTTCAGCCCGTCTTAAAATTCTGGCAAGTTAGTTCATTAGAAGTGTGCTGAATTAGCTATTAGCAGTTTTTGTTTGTAATGTGCCCATGGATGTACAGAAAGCTATCACTGGATTATTTTGACAGTGAAGAAAACTTAAACAACATGATGATTCTCAGAAAGTGCAGATTTTACTGAGGTATGAGTCCGAGGAGGAGTGTGTTTTTGTTGCAAATTGCGGAAATCCGGTGCTAAGGGTTTTAAAATACCATCATTGACATAAACTTGTGTACATTATGCAGCTTTCTTTCCCATACCTTTCTCAACATAGTGTTTGGCAGCTTGCGGATCTTCTCCACGTGCTCAGCGCTGATGTCTAGCTCACGGCAACAGACCCTCAAGAGGGAGCGATAGGTGAGCTCCTGGCGGTCCAGCTCCACCTCAATGAAGTCGTTCTCCCGTGCATTGGGATTCTGGATACGCACTTTCAGCACCAATTCTAGACAGAAGGACCAGAGTGATACCTCTCTATTAACAAAGATACTGTGCTTTTTAAGAAGAGGACGGTCATAGCCGAAGGTGAGGGTCACTGATTTAATTATAAACATTTCATGCTTATGAATGACATGTGTTACAAATAAGGTAACACAATCATGAATGATGGCGTCTGTTGCACCACCCTCATGCACGTTCCAAACAAATACTTGCTCTGTGTCGTAATTTCTCTAAAACGTAGGAAAAAATTGATCGACCCCTCCCCATTCTGACCATCTTGTGTTTAAAAAATGTCGTTTGATGGGATGGACTGTTTAGGATGTTGCTGTCTCAGTTCAGTCATTACAGTACGTGACTACTAACAACCCTTTCTGGTTTGACAAGTTGGCTGCAAACGCACAGGCAAACGAGAGTGTCGCCATGCCTGTGCTCCTATCGGTCACTTGACTGACAAAAAGTAACCACTTAGACCTGACAAATGAAAGCCAGAACTCCAGAGTCTACCAGAAGCTTTACCACTGTAAACACATATGGACATAAAGTGGCACTGGCAAGATTTTCAAGGGTTACATTCGCAATGAATGGTATACTGTCGGTCTCCAGTCTGTATGTATGGACAGGGGGTTAGACATAATGAACATACGGTTTCTCTCTCACCTTGCACATTGACTGGGAAGGTGCTAGTGAAGAAGAAAGGCTGGAAAGCTGGCACGGGCCCTCCGGCCTGGCCGTAGCTTAGCTGTTGTGGGATAGACTGCTGCCTGCTCATGGTTGGGTTGGTGCTGGCCACCGGGGCCTGGACCTGGCTCCCACTGCTACTGGCCAGGCTGGGGCTGGGTGAGGCCAACGGAGGTGAGCACATGGTGCCATTGTGTGCCACTGCATGCGGATAGTCAGCATGGTTGACAAGGTGCGGCTCAACTGACAGGTCCATGGGCACTGTGCAGTTAACAACAGCATGGTTGTGGGATGAGCCCAGGCTGGGTAACACACCATTTTGCTCAGTCACAGGAATGAATTCCCCAGCCGGGGCTTGGCTGTGGGTAGTAGGGTTTGAGGGAGGAGTGGGGCTGTCAGAGATTAGGCTCTGTGATTTCTGAGGCTCATGGGTTGGAGATAGAGAGGCTGAATCGCTGTGTGTGTCCTCAGCGTGTTCTCCAGAACCATTCTGTGTAATTTGCTGTGCCAGGATGACCTCTGACTTATTATCCATCTTGGAGTACATGAAGGGCGGGTTAGACAGGTAGTTGGGAATGATTGGCAGCTCAGGCTCCTTGACTTCAGGCACTTCCTCCACCTCAACTGTGGCAATAATGTGCATAAAAAAGAAGAGGATTATTTCCTTAGAAAAAGCTCAAGGCAATAGCCCAGACAGCATTTGTCTCTGTCAGAGCTATTAACAGCTGTAAATACAGATATACCATCAACACTAAATGCAATAACCTGTACATTACATGTCAAAGTAACACATGGACTGTATGGACTGCAACTGATGCATCACGTCATTAACAAATAAAGACATATTTATAACGATGTGACTGGAACGGGGAACAAGGGAGTCAGAAATAGGGTAGTATACCTCCTAACAGTCGTTTGATCTCTGGTTTGGATGTGAGTTGTGAGGCCAGCTCATCTTTAGCCGTGAGGATTTCTTTGTCTGCGCCACAACTGAGTAGGTAGGACACTATGTGCTTATGGTTCCTCTTGCATGCCCAGTGTAGGCATGTCCTGGTGGGATTATTGGAGAGAGAACACAGGTTAATGAGCCAAAAAACTACAACATATATGATACGATAAAATTAATTTAAATCCATATAATTGGCCTGTACTGGAGATCATTCGCTCAATGACAGTTACATGGTTCAACCTGTTGTAACACAGGTTGTTTACTGAAGTGGGAAGCTGGAGTCAAACACCACCTGAACATGGCAGTGCCTGTGTGGACCATTTTGACCTAATATTCTTATTTTATTTTGTAAAGTTATTTCATGTTCGCAATATGACAATTAAGTCAATAAACTAACTAACTTTGGCAATAAGAGCAGGCCTGTCAAATCAGTTTCACTCACTGGTGCTTTCCGTTGTTTATCGAGAGGACCAGAAAAATGCCATTTAAAACGTCAAAACCATCCCAAAACACTAGCTAACAAGGCGTTTATATGCTGTTTGGATAAATAATATAACAGCTGACATAAAGGCAGCCTAACAAGCCTCCTTCTGCCTAATAGGATCACACTGACCGGTTTTAATCCCTGTAACAACGCATTGGGCTGCAATGACTGCACTGAACTTTTCAATGAGCGCCAAAAGCTGAATATTTACAAATCTGTAAAGCAAACCAACACTTGTTGGCTTGCGCGGCGAAGGCCACGTTCACTCATTAAAAAACACTCACCATCCATTTATTTCGTTCTGTGAATTAACATTTACTCCGCTCTCCACCAGCGTCCGCACTTCGTCGATATCCCCGATGGCAGACGCCTCTCTCAGTCGCTCCTGCAATTCTTTATCCAACGAAGTCGTGGACATTTTGGTGCAGACAACTAGCGTTTTAAGATCATAGGATATACAAAAGCCTCTCAGATTAAGCTGTCAATACTAATCGCCGGACGATTTTCCCACTGATGGCACAGAGGTCC
Organism: Xiphias gladius; assembly: GCF_016859285.1. Lineage (NCBI taxonomy): Eukaryota > Metazoa > Chordata > Actinopteri > Istiophoriformes > Xiphiidae > Xiphias > Xiphias gladius. The sequence continues at coordinate 11,945,310 of NC_053402.1, read as the reverse complement.
ACTAAAAATAGCACTGCCAGCTAACATTAGCTACCCGGCTAACCCCTACCTACTGGCTAGCTTGATGAGGCGCTAGCAGAGTCTTTGGTGCTAGCGTGTGGCAGAAAATCGCTTCGGCTGACGTAACTTCGTGTTTATAGTCGGAGTCTTTGGCGTTCACGCAGCAGGGCTCCGTCGTCGCCAGTTATGTGCGATGTTGGTTCACGTTACGGTACCGCTGCCAACAGTCGGCAGACTCATTCAGTCCATCGGCTGGTGTCAGAGCTCCGTCAGCGGGTAGCCGAGAACACCACCGCCTCATCGGGGGGCATCTTTAGATGTAACAACAGCGAGTGCAAATGTTAGTTCCCCTCTGAAGGCGCTCAGTTGGTCCACGCGTTTTTTCCCCCCTCTTAACTAAACTCCTATGACACGGCCCACTCTGCAGCTCGCGTGATTAAGCGTTGATGGGTCAGTCGCCAACCTTGGATAAGAAAAAAAATCTATTTTTTTTTCCAATTCTAAGTCACAATAATTATACTGATAGGGCCCGTAAAGGCAAGGGTCACAGATAATGAAGTTGGTATTATTCCCATGACAGAATGCGGAGCTGTAGGCTCTGTGACCACTAGACAATAAAATAGAACATTATCAATAGTAATTATCATTACTGTTAATTCTTTTCTGATACCTACAGTTTATATTATTTTTTATTTTTATTTTGTCACGTTAATTTGAAAGTATTCACCGAGAGTGATAGGTCTTGACGCAGGTATGAAGTGTATAGAATTGGCTACAGACTGTATATCAATATATATAAATATAAAAGTATATAATCTTTTTTGTCGTTGATATAGACCAAAAGCGTGAAGGTCTACATTCCAGGCCACCAAACTGTTAAATTGTTTAAACAGCTGTTTGCTGAGATACTTCAACTCTTTTCACTTGAGGCAGCAACGCACTCCCAACCTGAAGGGAGCGATCCACCATCTTCCAGCAGAGAACCATGGCCTGAGACTAGGAGGGGGGAATGAGAAATCCCTGCAGTGTGGTTTTGGTAATTCACGTAGAGCAATGCACAAAACCATACATATTCACCACACATCCATGTATAGAATAGTTGGAGGCATACTGTAGAAATACATGAGTGCTAGTCAACCCTGGTTCTCATCCACACCACACCTTATGTCCTCTCCTGTAATACCCCTGGGACCCAATCTTTTTGCATGCCTGATCCATCCTTGACCATCTTTTTGCAGACTGGTCCAGACATCCGGACATTCACGCACTCCTGTCCATTTTTTTTTGGGGGGGTTGTGCCTGCCATTGAAGAGCCTCTCGTGGGCTTTGTGACCCTCAGTGAGGGCACGGGTTTCATCAGTTGTTCGTTGATTAGAATTTAAAATTTTAAATGTTAACATTATAAAGCTTAAATTTTAAGTTTTTATGTAGACTAATAGCCATGATAGGTATGTACAGTGGCGAACAATTCGATCAACAGTACAAAAACGTTCTCTTAGGACGTTAAGGTTAAATGCTTGATAAAACATATCGCTATCAATAGCACATTCAATTGATGAAAAGATTGACAGTATTTTCCAAAACGAAGTGTCATACGTTTAAAACTCTAAGAGACATCAGCACTCGAACAAGTCACACTAAAGTGAGGATTGTGGTTATTTGGAAGTGTTTTGAAACAACATTTTTACAAGAGAAAAGACATTAGGGATGGGGAACAAATTGGTTGATCGCTCCACACCGGTCCCCGGCAGTTTTTCTCTGGGGTACCGGGAGAGCCCCGGATGGGGCGAGCCACGAGCGGTCAATCGAGAGCCCGGTCAAAGCCATTCTGTAGCTTCCGACTAAATCTTTCACAATAAAACAAAGAAAAAAAATAGCGAGTTTGGCAAAGTCTCCGCCGTTTCCGTTAATAATAAATTATATTTTTGTTTGTGTTTTTATTATTTCAGTGTGAATTCTGGGTAACCCCCTCAAGAAATGTGAAGAATTGCAGATTTTATCGGAAGCAAAGAACTGAGCTAGGTCTTGACTATAACGAAACTGCTCCAAGTCCGTAGGGTCAAAATGGCACTGTCAAACTTGTACTTCCGGTTCAGAGTCCGCGTGAGCTCCTGCTGGACTGGTTGTAGTTGAACCATGAACGGGCGTTGTTGTTACAGTGTCTGCCATTTTGATTAGAAGTACTTTGCGCGCAATAGATGGTGTGAATTGGCTTTTCGGGAGATACCGCTGTACTTCAAATCAAGGCTACACTCTTTTAGCCCAAAATGCTTTCCGCAGCCCAGTTACTCGATGAGCTAATGGGCCGAGATAGAAACTTGGCCCCTGACGAGAAGAGATCAAACGTGCGATGGGACGACGAGAGCGTAAGTTAGCATTCCAGCTAACGCTAGCCTTGCTAGTTTTATAAGATAACAAAACGTCAGCCAGTTAGGATACCTAGAATTACAGCATGTGGGATATGGGGTGTATAGCCCACTTAAGTCAATTTTGCACTAGTGAAGATCTTCACCGTAACACGCAGTTGCGAGCAAAAGCTGGCAGGGTTGTCTAGACACGCGTGTTGGTACCAGAGTTTGCTAATGCTAACGGTATTTCATTGACTCACAATGAGGCTTATAACGTTATGGATCTTGCTCTGCTGTAAGCGTTAGGATTGAGTAAGAGCTGTTGTGAAATTTATCTGTGTCCCACTTTGATTTGTTGCTGTAATTAACTGCTAACGTCAGACATAGGAAATAACATTAGTGTGAAATTCACTTTTGTTTGTGCGATTTGCAAAGCTAATTTGTTCCCAATTAGCATAAATTACATTTTATCGCTTGATCTGATGTATCTAATGAGAAATACGTAAATAATATATATTTTTTTGAAATAGTAAAAATATCTCCTCTCCAAATTAGGTTTGTCGATACTATCTGTGTGGCTTCTGCCCAGCTGAGCTATTCACAAACACCCGCTCAGACTTGGGTAAGTCAAGAACTTGTAGATGTATCAACATCTTTAATACAGCTGTAGCTGACAGATACATCTGTAATATTTGAACATACTAAAACTTTTCGATTCTTTTCCAGGCCCTTGTGAGAAAATCCATGATGAAAATCTCAGAAAAATGTAAGTTCTGGCTGTGGTTCAAGAAATCTTTTCTGTATGACTTGATATTTCCACATAATAACCTGCTCCTACCCCATTTTGTCCAGGTATGAGAAGAGCTCTCGGTTCATGAAGGAGGGCTATGAGCGAGACTTCCTGCGCTATCTGCAGTCGCTCCTGGCAGAGGTGGAACGGCGGATTCGTAGAGGGCATGCCCGGCTTGCACTTTCCCAGGCTCAGCAGAATGCAGGGGTTTGTGCTTTTTATTTTTATTTATTTATTTTTTTTTTGGTAACTTGTTCCTATAACTGCGTTTTCTTGTAAGAGTGCTTATGTGGTCAGAAATTAGGCTTTGTGTTATTCACGTTATCCGCAGTACGTCTTTCTATAATACAAGAGTGCAATGGAAATAGTGTCCCCTAAAAAAAAGTACATGGCTTGTGTAGGTGTACCTGAGATGCAGTGTGTTTAATTCTGCAGGGTCCCGGTCCATCAGGAAAGAATGAAGAGAAGATTCAAGTTCTAACAGAGAAGATTGAAGACTTAGTAGTACAGGTTTGTAACAAACATAGTAAAATGAGCTGCATAGATATTTTTATAACTGATTAGTTCATATTAGCTTAGTAATTTGGAAGTGACTTGAACAGCGACACACTGGAATTTGCACATCTGTCATATGTTAACTTTATTACAGCTGGAATTACCAACATGGAAGATATAAGTTCTTATCTTTAAGTAACATTGTATGAATGATCTTATAAAATGTCAAACTAAGTTTTCACTGACACCCAAGAAATCTAGTCGAATTGACTGCACTTGTATAGCGCTTTTCTAGTCATATCAACCACTTCGATTAGTGGACGACCTGCCCTACCTCCTGAGCCACAGCCGCCCCCAGTTTGCAATGTTATGATACTGCATTGTGATAAAAGGGCTGATTTGATTTGTCTCTGTTTTGCTTTCGCCCAGATTGAGGAGCTGGGGTCGGAGGGCCGAGTGGAGGAAGCCCAGGGAATGATGAAGCTAGTGGAGCAGCTGAAGGAGGAGAGGGAGCTGCTCAGCTCCACCCCCTCGGTGAGTCACCTAACTCCAGCCTAATTTGGCCTACAGACACTGCTCAGGATGGTGAGCGCTGGTCATGAATTTCTCTCTGTCAACAATCATATACTTTATTCTTTCACAAATGATCAAAGTCAAGCTAAACTTGAACTGAAAACGGTTCCACCAGTCCCACTGACATTCTTCGTGATCAGCTAAAAGTTATTGCCCAGCAATAAGCATTCTGATTTTCATTACTTGTCCTTAAAGAAAAATCTTTGCAAATTGTACAAGCAAATTTGATTTGAGACAGAAATACATTGCTGATTTCTTTGTTTTCTTATATAATGTCTGTGCTTTTTATCCAGACTATTGAGAGCTTTGCAGCCCAGGAGAAACAGATGGAGGTGTGCGAGGTGTGTGGGGCCTTCCTCATTGTGGGTGACGCACAGTCCCGAGTGGACGACCACTTGATGGGCAAGCAGCATATGGGCTACGCCAAGATCAAATCAACTGTAGAGGAGCTCAAGGTAAAGGGATCACCCACTTACATAGATGATGAGATGCAGCATGTATGAGTTGTATATTATAAGTTGTTGGATCTTTAATACACCAGAACAAGAAATAGAAAAACAAGTCTTATTGATAGTGACAGAATTGTGGCACATTTTCACTGTTCTGATTTAGACATACTTAGACTCAAAAAGAGCTATCAGTTAATATGTATTCAGAAAACCAAAGACTTAAAAATTCAAATATAACATGCCACATGTTGACTAAAACCGTCATACTTTGTGCAGAGTATTGACCATGTTGCAAGAGAAGATATTGCTACATCATTTTTCTTCCTTACTGTTACAGTAGACCTTCTACTACATTAGGTTTTTCCACCTGGACAATGTTTGATTTTGGCTTTGGTTTAAAATGTAATTACTTAATAATTTACAAGAGGACTCTTATTTATTTGATCTTAGGAGAAATTACGTCGCCGTTCAGAAGACCCCCAAGGTGAAAATCCGGCGCTAAGGAGGGACAGAGAAGACCGCGAGCGTGAGAGGGAGGAAAGGGAGAAAAAGCGCAAAGAGGAGGAAGAGAAGGAGAAGGAGCGGGAGAAGGAGCGTGAGAAGGAGAGGGAACGAGAGAGAGAGCGAGAACGTGAGAGGGAGAGAGATAGAGAACGAGACAGAGATAGAGACAGGGAGAGGGATAGGCGGGCACGCCGAAGCCACTCCAACAGCCGCCATTCCAGTCGAGCATCAGACAGGAAAAGGAGCAGATCCCGTGATCGCCGGAGGTCCAGGAGCAGAGACAAGGACAGGGAGAGGGAACGCAAACGCAGCAGGTATCACTGGCTAACTTGAACCACATTGATCTCCATATTCTTGGTTTAATAACAATGTGTCCCCATAAAAGGGCGAAGCGCTGTTGGCGTGCTTCTGTTATGGTGCTCCAGATTTAGGAGCACCATTTTAATCCAAAACAACAACAAATAAGAGTAAACATTCACTTGAATTCTTAGGGTTAATGTTTTATTTTGTTCACCACTTGCACTCTTACCTGGTCTAAACAAGAAAACAAAGCACATTAGACTTGTCATTACGCTGTTGTAGCTAATCTACATTAAAGGCTGGTCGGCTAATGACCCCTAATGTTTATTTTCTTGACCAAAACAAATTTGTTTCCACATTTGATGATCAGACTTTGTTAATTTTGGAACCTGCTTGCTCATACCGCAAACAGGGTAGCTTGCTGCTGACAGCATTGATTAAAATGATGTCAGAATTTCACTTCACTGCCCTAATATAAACATTTCTTCTTTTATTTGACATTTTAACAGCTAGGTGTCCAGTAGTCAGCAGCAGGGGATGTAGTCATGTGCTGAAAAGCTACCAGTAGACCTCAGTTGTGCGAAGAACATATGTTTATCACTTGCCCATGCATCTTTGTGTGCAACATCATGAAAAGACACGATTAATTTAATTTAATTTAATTTTTCTAAATAAAACATCTTACCTCCCTCTTTCCGTAGGAGCCGGGACAGAGACAGGGAGAGGAGGCGCAGCCGTGAGCGCTCTGACAGAAAGCGTCGCTCTCGCAGTCGTGACAGGAGGAGGTCACGCAGCTCGGAGCGCAAGTCTCACCGCCACCGCAGCCGCAGCAAGGACAGGGACAGAGAGAAGGAGAGAGACAGGGACAGAGAACGGTCATCGAAAGACAAAGGTGAGGACTTAAGATTTCTTTTTTTGCGTGTTTTTTTTGTGTCTTCCTAAAACGGGTGCAGATTTCTAACTGCTAATTTTTAATAGCAGGTGCTAGCCACTATACCAAAAACCCTGCCTTTTAAACAGGACAGCTGTCCACCAAGGAGAATTTTTTTTTTGTTTGCTTTTTTTTTTGTTTTTTGATGGCTGTGGATGTTTTCTCAGACCGTAAGGCGACAGAGGAGAGGAGCAGCTCTAAGAAAGACAAGCACTCTGACGGTGATGCAGCTGCCATCAAGGCTTCATCAGAAGCGGAACCGATGGAGACAGAGGCAGCCGCCTCTGCCTCCTCCCCTCTGCTCAATGGCCAGCAAGAGCTCTTCCATTCTGAAGGTGACACTCAGTCCAATTAAAACTGATCTGATAGGACCTCAGATCAGGCTCAGGTAAGTGCGTCCTCCTCCTCACTCCCTTCTGGCTCTCAACCCAACCCACCACCCTCCCACTCCCCCCCCCACCTCTCCCATCTCCCCTACCCACCCTCTCACCCTCCCTTTCCCACCCTGTTTACGTTCAGTTCAATGCCTATGATTTTGTCTTATGTACTATATGCATATATCTTTATCCTGTTTTCAAATAGTGCATCATAAGTATGCACTGAAGATGAAGGACTAGGCCCGATGAATGAGAAGAAGGTAGAAAACATTCACACAAAGCCAAGAGGGAAAGGCCAGTGTAGCCCTGAACAAACATGCCCGGAGGTACCCCTCGTTTTGTATCGGTTTTTGATCCTTGAGGATGTATATTTGTCTTTGTGGACAAAATGGCAGAAAAAAACATTAACCAATCCAATCAAAATCTCCTGCCTGTATTTAAGTGTTTTTATTTATTTTGATTTCTTTTGTTTTGCTCTTACTTTGAAGTAGGACAATGTAATAATTTTTATTTGTTGAGATATTACACTCTATACAGGGAGAAAGTTCAGCCACTGTGTGTCTACATGTTTATATCTATATATATATATATATATCTATATATATATATTTTTGGGATTTTCGCTTTCTCATATGTAAACACACAGACATACTTTTAGCCTTCTTCAAAGGTGTATGTGAAAACCAAACCATTTCTTTTGCCGTTATCATAACTCAAATGCCATGGATTTGTTGTCCAGCTTACTGTGCCTGATAATGCCATGCAGTGTGTGTTTGGGGGGTTGTTATAGGACCGGGGGGCCTAACGTAACTAACTAACTGGAAGGTAGGGTTTATCGAATGAATTGCAGCTGACTTCCATACCTCACACAGCGTTGGTGTTGTGAGCGAGACCACATGAGAAAAGGGCAAATTAAAAATCATGGATACTCTCTGACTGTCAAACTGTGCAGGTACTCACCCCAGGTACTCCTTTCTCTACCCACATCCATTTCTGAATGCTGTTGCCTGTCAGAAAAACAATTCTGTACTTCTCCAAAACATGAACTTGACAGCTTTATTGTGTATATTTTTTATTGGGTTTCTTTGTGTCTTTATTTCTTAGCTTTTGGGAAAAAGAAGTCATTTGATAGAAATGTCGGAGAGACACATTTTTTAAATGCTAAGATGCACAGGCAGCCTGTTTGATATTCCTATGCCAACAGCTGAAATTGTCGCTGATGTGTATATTTCCCCATTGTTCAGGACTACATTTCTTTTAAGGATATTTTAATGTCACATTTGTTCGGTTGTTAGGATAATGTGTGTATCTTTTTAAGTGGAAATCCAATACACAAATGAAACATTCACTTTCACATTGGCAAAGGGAATATTAAACAGTTCTGTCACTGATTTTAAAAGGTTTATATGTAAGGTAGGGACCAGACCTCGTGGACTTTGTTCAGGTTGCAATCTTTTAATCAAAGTAAAGATATACTGAGAAATATTCAGAAAATACCAGGATGGATTCTGGCTAAATCCAGTCAAAACTTCAAATGTCCATTGTGCTAGTAAATGGAAAGTACTTGTGCATCATTAGCAGTGTCTCTTGTGTATGTTCTACACTCTCCTCTGTTACTAAATTGAGGGATGTATTTGGCTAGTAGTCATTATTGCTCCAGTAGCAGCAGCTGTTGCTACAAAAAACATCTTGTGACACCTTTGCTAACATTGCATTTTGTGAACATGTTTTGCTCAACAGGGGAAGCTGGGATATCTGGTGGAGGAAGAAGTGGAAGAGCGCACCCATCCTTACCCTGAACCTGACACTTCGCTGCTTAAAAACAAGGTGAACCACAAATGTGCAGTGGGTTATTTAGAAACATGAACATACATGTGTAAAAGAGGAGAGGGGGGAAGAAAATACATTGATTTTCATGTTCCATTACTTGTCTATCTTTTGGCTGCGTGAGGGTAGTTGTGGTTCATCTGATGTATTTCTTGGTCTAGATGTCAGCCAGACATCACTTTAAATACCAAACCTAGGGCAGAAGTTCAGTATGGGTTTTTGTTTTCTCATTTTGAAAATCTTTACACATCCTCCTTGTTTCTTGGCATTTAGTGAAAATGAAATAAAAACAGTGCTTGTGGTTTGTTTTGGTTTGTCAGGTTCCACTTCACTTCCTGACCTCCTTTCTAACAAAGTCAGTTGAAAGCGTATGTACAATGTTAGCCCCATGATAGGGTGTGTCTCTTTTCTCCTCCACTTAGAGCTCACATTGATTGCTCTTGTCCCCTTACTTGTAAAATATACTGATTTAATTTTGATCAAAAGATTTTGAAGACAAGATTTGTTTAATTTTGCTCTGCTTTTAATGTGATTGTTGTCTTGATGAATAAAAAGTAAAAACTTGTCAATGTTTTTTTTGGTTTTTTTGTTTTGTTCTCCAAGTCCGTGGAACTGTCAAGAACACATCTTTGTAAACAAAATCAGGTCAGTGCAGTGAATGGTAGACTGGCAATCACATTTTGGGCTCCCCGTGAGAAACATGCAGCAATAGTTTTTCTCCCAAGATCGATTAAGACAAACCATCTGGGGCCTTTCCATAGAGACAGGTTTGCTGGATTACCGGGAAACCTTTGCTGAGTTAAAGCTTGAGGTCTTCAAAAAAACATTACCACACCCGTTCAGTGTTTTAGTCAGTGCCTGTTGATGACGTTACCATTCTTTGAGCATTAACAGTGGGTTTAGCTGATTTTAATTACTAGTGTTAAATTTAAAAACAAGTATTTTACTTAATGTTTATACATTTCCTGGGCACACGAGTATAATAATCGGCGTACCAGCACTTTGGAATAAATCAAACATGCAGTATGCCATCCGATTATAGTGTATTTATATACACCACCACAGTCTTAACTTGTCGGGACTTTTTTTGATTGGTTGGTTGGTGATACCTCTCCTGCCCAGGTTTTAAATGTTCATTTCATGAAAAGATTTCTATGGTATCAAGGAAAATAGAAAACCATTTAACGCCTTTTCCAGACAGACTGTTGGTCAAACTAAGCTCTAACTGTGTAGACTGCAAAGACCCATCTCTTTATCATCTTGCTCAACTATCAACAGCTTCTGTTGTAGCTTGACAAAAGCCTAGGGTTATAAGTCCCTGGTTATTACACTATAACAAAAAGCTTGCCTTTTATCCTCCTCCCCCCAGGGAACGGTATCCTATCGCTGCCAACCTAGCAAGCAGACACTGAGACAGGGATGCTAATGGTGAACTGTGTCCTGGCTGAAAGCCACCCGCCTTGGAAGACATACAGCAATTGAACTGTTTCATTAATTGACAACAGCAAGAGCTTCTTGCTCATTTATGCTTGACAATGTGACTCGAGTGTGCCGAGTCCCAGGACACCACCGAATTACACTTAAGCTTCAAAACATTTCTATTTCCCGTTAATTAATAACGTTGTCGTGCTCAGGCTTTTTCACCTACTCGCACATCTGCAATGCCAACAATGTATGTCACAGGAGAAACAATGTGTGACTAGCATACACTACCTTACTGGTTTTTCAGGATCTTTAGGTTGTAGTTGGCCTATATGATGTCAGTGTTTGTACCACACTAATTCCCAGACATCTTTTTACTTCTAGACCGTCACTTAGGCACACCTACATTATTTAGTTCTTGATCCCATGCAAATAAATTGTCCCCCCCCATCCTTACACTACGTGCCCCTGACACTGTCCACATACCAGGCCCTGACATTTTTTTTTTTTTTTTCCCCCTTGGTACTGACCTTTCCAAACCAAATTCCTTTGGACAAAGCTGCAGGAGTTTATTAGAGTTTGTCATTTGAGTGTAATTAATAGCTCCTGGGCACCCAGGTCAGTTGCCAAACTGGGTTTACAACCTACACCCTGTAGAGGGTTCACTACAGACAGTCTGAAATCAAGCCAAAAACATAGAAAGACTTTTCCTGATGAACCGCCGTCATTATCCCACTTGACGGTGGTTAAGAGTGTAATCAAGGATAGTGTTTATGATTGCCACTATGCATGATTTGGTCACATTTTCCTCTGCTGAAAAGACTTGAAATGTCCGCTTCTGGTCCTTTGGCACAGTTTTGTTTTGCCCCATTACTCCCATTGTCAGTGGGGAAATAACAGTTCTACATAGTCTCAATAGAGTTCAATTAGTGTTTGAAAAATAGATAGCTCTGTGTGTTTGTGTATCCCACAAGCAAATTATCCATCAATTACACACAACCATGCTTGATTGTGCGGGTGGACTGGCCCAGCTGTGACCTCTGTTCCTGTCAGTTCCTGTCTTGCGGCCGCTCAGTCTCACTCCGAGTCTCTGTCTGAGCCTCTTGGCCCTGGATTCCCCTGCTGAGAAAATACGGTGTCCTCCCCTCCCGCCCTGTCCCAGAACGCCAGAGCAGCAGGTGGACTTCAGATGGTCCGCTCACTTCTGGAACTGAAGTTGAAAGATGGAACAGTGGCCCGTGGAGGCGAGGCCCCGGTTTTGAGAGCCATGCGCAGTGCTCGACTGGGGAGAGAGACTGGCAACCGGGCAGCGGCAGATATGTTTGCTTAGGAACTGGATATGTGTTGCGGGGTGGAATGATCAACTGAATTTGGTTTACTGCTCTATAATCATATTTGAGGATTATACTTTTATGATATTGAAACTTGCTTTAGGCAGACATAAATGTTAGTTTGCATTACTGAACAGCAGGAGGCAGCATGTACCTATTTTGTGACGGAAACACCAAACCCCCCCCCGAAGTGTGTGCACGACAGTGCTGATGAGACATTGTGCCTGTCATTGCATGCTCACTCACACACGGGAGCATGGACGGCACCCCGAGAAATTGTAACTCGCTGTAACTCACTTTAAACAGTGTCACACTCAGGCAACATTAAACATCCCTTTCTCTCTGCAACGCACAGTCTGTACATGTCATTAGGAAAGCAGTATTTCCCCAGGGTGAGAGTTGCAGCTAGTGGAACAACAGAAGGAAGAAACAACAGGAAGACATTGAGCTGAAAAGACGGGGGGGGGGGTGAAAATGTGATAGAGCAGAGGAAACGAGGGAGTCAGCCTGATGTGAAGCTAAATAACCGGGGTGAAAAAGGATAATGGAGATAGATTGTCTTCTCCTTTCTCTACTTTTACTCTCTTTCGCAGGCACACAGTCGACCTCAAGTGTAGCTCGAGAGGGAAAGCAGCATGTAGATTATGCAGTGGCGAAGGCAATCCGTCAGTGCTGTCGGCGTGTTGTCTGATTAATGATCAAAACTCCAAAACACACTCGCAGTTTCTAACAGCTGTCAGTCATGCTCTGATGGGGGAATATAATTTCCCCTAAAGGCGTCTGCCATTTGTGCTGAGCTAGTGCCTATTGCACACTCCTTGAAAAGCTGCACCTCTGATATGCTACCTACAGTGTTTTTCTCTATGTTATTTCAGGTGATGTGGCGAGACTAGGTATCCTTTCCAGGCACTCCAGCTGCAGACTCGTGTTGGCGTTGCAGAAATACTCGAGCTGCAGCACTGTGTTATATATATATACTGCTGCAAATCCAAGCTGATTTATATGCCACAAGTTTTTGATCTTAATCCATTCCATCAGGTGCAGCAAGTACCAACCGCTCGAACAACCCCATGTACACTTTAAAATCTAGCTCTGCCTCCACCATCATTCATATGAAGTAGGCTAAACTGCATCTTTCCCATTATATCCAGTGGTGGCAGTAGTGTTTCACACACACACACACACACACACACACACACACACGTCTCATTGCCACCAGTTAATTCTGGTAGTGGACGGCAGCAAATATATTCCACTTTAGTGTCACCAGTGTTTGTGTGAGGCTGGTGGGTGTACTGGAAAGAAATGTTCCACAGAAAGAAATCACGTCAGTCATGTTTACTCGTGTCTGTCTAAAACAAAAAAAGCCTATGAGCTTGGTAAAATCTGGACTCCTGCATTGAGCCAAATTGTCTTGGAAGTAACGCCATGTACCTACATAAACACACACACCGCACTCTCTCTCTTTAAGATGATCATGCACACAACTCTCTTGCCCACATGGATGGACATCCTCGTCATCAGACTTTCTTGCAACAAGGCCCAAATTCAAACGGCACGAGCGCAGCGACAAGCGCAAAGCCGTAGGTCTTGGGAGCGCTGACTGTTGAGGTCTCCAGGCGCACCTGCTACCTTGGTTCATGTAGCCTCCTTGCAGCAGTGCAAAGTGCGCAAGGGTTGGCTGAGGTGGAAAATAAATCGGAGGGTGTGGTGAATCGGACAACTTCGCTCTCAGCCAGTCACATCACTGGTCCGGTCGCTCTGAGACAGCTGTGCCAGTCATAGCGACGCATGACAACAGCTCAACAAATGGAAAGGCTTCTCCCAAAAAAAAAAATCACATTGTCGCGTGGATGGTGCAGAGCAGCATGATCTGAACACACAGCAGCTCCAATCCGCAGCCAGAGGCAGATGGTGCAGGTTTTTATTTCTACTGTATCTCACATCACACCGTAAATTGGGACACAACAGCATTTGCACTGTTACGGAATTCAAGAATAAAAAATGAACACCTACAATTGCTAACAAAAAACATTTGGAAAAGAGGCAATGATGCAGAGGTTTAATGAGCCGCTGTAATCTCCCACTTAAAAAACAGAAAACTGAGTCATAACAGACCAATCTGGCGTAGTATTGTATGAGATTATGTTGTAGCAGCCCTGTTGTCCTGTTGCATAGGATCTAATAAAGGTAAACAAGGTGGACAGCGGTGCGTAATGGCGCTGCCCGGCACGTCTGAATTCCAGGGCTGCAGATTTATTAACGTGTACCCTGCTGCCTTCAGATGGCTGCAGGGATTTGGTAAGCTTTTCAGACAGTACGAAGCAGCTGTGGACAGCAGATGCTGGAAGAATCACTGCTACTAATTTATAGATAAATGCAGAATAAGTTAGCGACATTCCTGCCTCAAACACGATAAATGCAGATAAAGTGAATTTCACTGGTTGCTGCTTGAGCTGGTCTTTGTGCCGCCACAAAAATAGCACGCTAAGTGTCAAATCCAGTCATATCCGGAAATTTCTGTTCTTCCGCGGCCTACCATATATGGAGTTTGGACTGTGATCCCCTGGCTTCATTTCAATTAGTATTTGATTAAGTTGTTCATATGGCAATCTCTATACAATACGCCTGTGTCCATCTGTTTGGTTCCCTAGAGGCCAAATTTACAAACTGGACAGTCTGTCTTTAAGGTTGCTTGGCACGGTGAAGGTTAGTAGCACAATGAGGAATAACTGCAGCGTTTGCTAATGATCAATGCCCCCCCCCTCATCTCCCCTCTAACACAGTCTCCACTAAACTTGAACAGAATCAGTTTCAGAGATGTATTGTCTTATCTTGTGTATTTTTAGACTGTCTGGGTTCAGTTAGGCATTCAGCGGTTTCATCTGCGGATTGTACAGTCAAGATTCTCAGTAGTAGCACTGGAACCAGAATGGATGCCACTCTGTCTCTCTCCTTCCCTCGGCAGATGGCTCCACCACAGGAATGGGCCCCGAACTGACGACTAACAGCCCAGCAGCTTTCTTTCTGTCTCTCTCTCTCTGACCCTCTCTTCCTTCTTGTTCACTTTTTCTTTTTCCCTCTTTATTTCCTGCAGCGTTTGCAGTTCTGGCCCTAGATGAGCCACCCGGAGCCAGGAACCCGGGCGGCCGCCAGTGAGAGTTTTCGGTCCTCCCGCCTGAGCATCAAAGCCCTTTTGTGCGCGTTGGAGTGAGGACAAGCCTGTCCCCTGTGCTGTCTGCCTCTCTGAAAGCTCGAGGAGCGGTTGGACAGAGAGAATGATGCGAAGAAAAAAAAAAAAAAAAAATAGGAAGCAGAAATGTTTCTTCAGACTGACTTGCATTATTTTTCAGGAAGTCAATTACAGGAAGCGCTGATAGAGAGAATATTAACGAATATTTAGATAATCAGTAATCTGACGAACATAGGAGAAGGCAGATCGAGAGACTGACAAGGGTGCAGACAGAGACTGCTTATGGGTAACTTGTTGGATCCGATGTGTGGATGAAATCTATTTTAACTCAGCTCCATAAAGAACATGCTCACTGATACCAAATCACCCCCCAGTGTAACCCTGTCTCCGCGGCAACGGCTCAAGCTGACCTTGCCGAATCTGTACCACAACAACCGGCGGTCGTGCCGCGCACGGAAATATGCAGCAGGTGAAATGGAAATGAGCTAACGGACCCGCCTTCGTGTCTCCCAGACCCAGCCAGCAGGGGAGAGGAGCCCGGAGAGGAGCTGGAGCAGAGCAAATAACAACTACCACCAAGGTCTGGCTGACTAATGTGTCAGCAACGAAAAAGGGCATCATCAGAGAAGACTGTCGTTTCCATTGACCATTTGAACGTCTCTCCTCTTTTTATGTGAAGCCAAAGATTAAAAAAAAAAAAAGTTGACCAAACAAATGCGTGCTTCATCTGAGCTGCAGATGGGTGACTTTTTTAGCCCCGTGTGATGAGCTCCGGTATCATTAGAAGACCATTAACACCCCCTATATTTAGTTATTGATCTCTGAATGTGGCACCAAAAGGCTTCTCATTACAGGCCGAATCCATGATGCTCTTATTTGAATCTTTGTCATGAGTGATCAGTGCTCTCTGGGTTCTTTGGTATTGACCCACTCGTTCTCTGTTGACCGCCACCAGATTGATTCATTCATTTACCATCGGTACGGAAGCATTACCGATCTCATTCTTACGTGTTACGAACCTAAAGGTGGCTTACGGATTTCTTCATTATTATTAGTGCTTACTTGTCCAAGTAGTAGTTATAGGAGATTTTAATGACATGTCTATATATTTGATTTTTGCAGTGCGTCACGCAACTCTCCTCCAATACACAGGCTTTTTTTCATCAGATGTTTAGGTCATCTTACCTTCATCAGGGTGGTGTCTCAGCTCAAGAGGGTTTGATAGGGACTTGATGCCCTTTTTGTGGAGTCTACGTGATTATATTTGCTCTCAAACAGATTGTTTTTAGAACCATTGGATATTTAGTTAATGGATGGATGCGTCAATGTCAGCACGGATTGACTTTGAAATTTGTTTGGGTTATTCGTAAGAGATGGAATGGATTCGAGTACACCGTGTTTTGAAAAAATGGTTACAAGAATACAAAATTTGCGGCCCCGTATTAAAAACCTTTTAAGGAAAGGACATTGGAGTGCGGGCTGAGCACATACACCGCATGCCTGCTACACACAGAAACACACTTCGGTGTTCTTCTCTATCTTCTCTCAAAGAAACGGCTGATGATGCAGTCTAGTCTTCTCACACACCCGCCCCTTCCCTTTCACGGCACATGTTTCCATCCCATGAATTATGTATCTGATTAATTAGGCTCGTCATTACAGTATATGGTCAACTGGAAATTCCCCTCTGCTCTAGTTCAAATATAAAATGGACGCTTTTGTTTTTCTTCATTACCTCCCTCCTGCAATCATTGTCGGCTGTGTGTTACGGAGGAGAGGGAGGGCCCTGGGTATTTTTTGTAGCCCTCAGGATTTTGCATGGCGCTGCGCAGGGGAATACAATGAAATAACAAGATAACAAGATAAAAGCCTCGTGTCGGACTTCAAAGTGCAACGGCTGCTTGAATAGAAGCAGACTGAAACACAGTCTGCGCCTTGGTGATTTCAAAGAGCGAGTCGGCGTTCGTGGAAGGCAGGGGCTCGAACAGGATATGCAAACATGGGATGTTGCATATAATCACACACGTGTACACGTGAGGGTGTGGATGTATAAATGCCACCCCGCACCTCAGGATTCACCTTGAATCACCTTCAAATCACACAGAATAATCAAACCGCAGCCTCTCGGTGACGCCGTCTTTTATAAAAGGGACCTTAGCTTGCCCTCTCTGCAACGATCAAGTTAAGCCACATTAATCCAAGCCTAGCGTAGCTGCACAGTGTTGCTTATATTATCCTCCTCCTTTACATTACACAATGTCGCAGGCATCTTTAGCTCTAAGTAACCTAAAGGTGTAAATCTCCCACAAGCCTGTAATTCCTGGAAGGGCCCCAGCTCAAGGTGCCATCTGTGCAGTAAATTTTTCCGAGCAGTTATTGATCGAAGCTGTGCTCACAAAAGGCTGGCTGTCCTGGCACCTGACGCACACACACGGACGCCGATTCCCTCCAATGACAGCGGGGAGGGGATGTCCGGGCATATATCTGTGCACATGCCACAAGCAAAGCTCACTTTTTCACTCTCTGTCAAATACCCACACACACACACACACACACACACTCGCACATTTTACAAGCTTTAATGCGCTGCTCTCACACCATGAAGCAATGGGAGGGTGTTTGGAGGTGGCCTCTGCATTGTGAATCCTTTGGCCTTTCATTGATCCAGGGCTTCAATAGCTCTGTATCGATTGTCCCTTTCCTTGTACAGAGATCAGTCATGTACCTGTCCACTGACGCTCTGCGGCCAGCACGGCTCTCTTTTATGTTTGCCCGGCGGTGAGATTATACAGACGAGCCAGTGATAGGCAAGGTTTAACAAGCTAGGCTCCTATGCAATGTGGCTCAGAGTGATAGCTTTCGAAATGCCTGAAGATTGACGCGTTCCTTAATCTCAACTTTTCAAGCCAGTGAGACAATGTATGTGTGGGGTGTGTCGTCATCCTTGCCACCGCTCAGCTGCAAACGGTGTCGGGTTGCATTAATCTGATGGACAGTATATGTGTGCACGTGTGTGTCTTAGTGTAGCTGTTTCCGCCTGTGTTTAAGTGTTTGTGGCTTTACTCATCTTCCCCTAATCCTCCTGTGTGCGTTTGCAGTGGGTAATGAAGCGCTGGCTGTCTGGTGGACGCTGTGTGATCATGCAAATCAGCACCACGCTCATTTCCAGCAAGGATATTACAGGCGATGCCGGACACCGAGTGACCTCCTCCTGACTGATTTACTCTGCCCTTCTCCCACCGTCCCCGTGAATGACACCGCAGCGCTAATGTGAAGGGTGACAGGGAAGGAGAGAGACACAAGAAACGGGCAGGGAAGCGTGGAGGAGAGGCTGAAGAAATTAGACACACAAAAAAAAGGAAATCTCTGAAAGAAGCAGAGGGTAAAATTAGCATCAGGGAGGGGGAGACAAATAGCATTAAATGCGTAGAATGCTTTGCAATTTGTGTGTTCACTGAGTGCGCAGTATGCTCTGTGTTTTCAGATTAATTTGTAAATTACTCGTCAGTAGCATACCCTCATCTGCATTGGCATGTGCCACGAACACACTTGGCAGACAAGAGGGAAATCACGATGTAAGTAGCAAGGCAAAATCAAGACAGCGGTTTCACACATGTGAACAGCAAAAATTATAAATTGAGATGCTATCAAGGTCCACCCTGTGTGCGCTGGAGTGTTTGTGTCCACGGGTGTGGGTATGTGCGCGATGCGAGTTTGTTGGGTCCAAGTGTGTGGTTGTGTGGGTTTTTGGGGATGAAGTCAATGAGTACTGACGTTTGCACTGATGTGCACTGAAATGGAAAATACAGTGTGGACTGACAAACACCTGACTCTCACCTCAAAATGAGGAGCAGGTCAACTCTATAGCCCCACACACGGGCATAGGCATACACAGACATATCGTGCACGTGTTGGCACACCCGCATGGCATTTTGCTTGCACTGGGCTGAAGTTAAAAGCCCGATAGCTCCCCCCCTGCTCATTGGATGTTTGGTACCGATTCAGAGTTGAGCTGGGGGGAAATTTTGGCATTTGGCGGCACTTTGGGCACTGGAACAAAATCTTTTCACTGTCAATATCTTTACTATCACTCAGCCATCAGCGTAAACCCGTTCCACACCTGATGGGACAAATGCACTAATCACAGGGCTTTCAGGGGGTTTTGAGAGGCGATGAGTCATGTTATGATCTAAAAGCGCCCCGCCGATCGGTCTGAAACATTTCTTTCAGGTTCAGTGGATTCTCAACGGACACATCTCAGAACTGAAGCTAGCAGGAAAAACTGAGCACACAAAATGCAGTCCGACTTTCCAAGGCTCAAGTCCGGTGGCATGACAGATTCGTTTCTATGCCGACTGTACACAGTCAGGGTCCCTTTTTTCCTGTTAAAACAAAACAGCTGGACTGAAGGTGGTGTCGACGCGCGCCCAATCTGGCCGCACCGGAGAAATCTCAACTGACTGAGAGGGCCAGAGTGCAGCCTGTAAATGCGGCTGGACAGATGAGGTTTTATGCTGCACCTGCAGGACAGTATACCCCCCCTATTATTACAACACAGCGCCTTGTGGAGATAATGAGATCACACGCCCCAGGTGAGCGGACCACTGCTGGACGGCCAGTCTGGGCCTGGGAAGTGAGAGACGCTTATTAGGCTGTTGGTTCCTGTCGAACATCAAAGGGTCACACTCACACAATTCAGGGTCAGACAACCACTATAAAGGCAGACACATCTGCAGGTTTGCAAGTTGTTCTAGTAAACTGGTAAAGCATCTTTTAAGTCTCCAGTGTAGTGTTACATGTTTCCCTGCATGACTGTCAGGAGAGGCATTTGATGACACCCAGAGAAGCATAAATAAAGCTGTGCATGTGCAAACACACACTCCCTATTTATCACTTGATACTGCTACCATATGCTAGTAAAACCTTTGTTTTTACTTGACATTTAAAACTTAAAATAACATACGGATGCAAAGTGTTGCCGAGCAACGGTACTTAAGCCTTAAGCTCGATACACAAACGCACGCACGCCAAAAAACCTCGTGTCATTTCCAGCACTGTCACCTGAGCATACAGAGCGGAAAACAGCGAATGGGCATCGGCTTTACTCGTTTTTTTTTTTTTGTTTTTTTAGGGTGACTGCGTGCCACACGTGCAGTAGAGAGAACATCTGCCACAAAACAGGGAGGATACACACGCACAGAAACAACAGATCTGCGACACAATACATCCAACTGAGAGCAGAACGCGGCCACACTAGACATTTCCAGCTCTGGTAAAACCAATAAACCAAGGAAATTAGCCTACGGTGTCCCCTGAAAAAAATGTCTGTCCAAAAATGATCTTTCCCCCAGTATGCTATGCCTAAATAAGGATAGGCCCATTTAGAAGGCCAAATTGGATTTTATGTAGAGAATAATGAATTTAAATTGAAATAAAATGTCTTTTTATGGCAGTAGTATATTTAAATCCACCAACATCAAATTGTGGCAATAAATAAACAGTTTGAAAGAAGCAATTACTTGCGGTCACAATATTTTTCAGATCATTTTGGCTTACCGGAGCTCTGCATCCCTTCATTTCCTCTATCAAAGTTTTCTTTGGATTGCCTCAGGTCATTATGCCTAACAATGAGAGATCATAACTGAAACTCACAGTTGCTGGTGTTTTTAGACCCAGCAACCATTTTTCTTATGTAGACAGGCTAGACTTAATTTCCTGACACTTTGTGACTGACTGAAAAATTACATTCAGCATTGACCATAATGCTCTGGTGGCCAGACAGTGGTTTTTAGTGATACAGGGATAAATAGTGTGGTTGTGGCCGACTTCAGAGTCTGCAGTAATTGCCTTAAAGAGACAAAAAAAAATCTGTTGGGAAAAGGGTTTTACAGAATCCACTATAGATCTTCAATTATTACCACCCGAACATAACTGAAAACTACTGTTGCAAATTTAACCAGAAAATCTTCACTCAAGGTCCAGTTTGCTGATTTGGCTCATTTTACTGTCAAACTGCTCTTTCAGAGGTCTGCAATGAAACTTTCATGCATCCCCCCTTTGCATCCATACGTGGAACTGAAAAGGAAGGCACTGCAGGGACAAATAAGGGGAATCTGCGAAGAGCAGTAAAAAGCGAAGTCATTTGAGTTTAGATGAACAGAAGAAATCCGATACTCAGTGATCCCTGGTCCTGGTGGTTGTATGCCAGCTCCTTACTGACCTATTCTAATCTTTGCCAAATATACCAAGTACAGCCTCCTGCCCTTTGACGTCCCCGTGGTCGCACTGGGGTCTGTTTGGTGATCCGTATAGAGCTGAGAACGCAAACGTGTGACAGAGGTAAGACCTTTTTTTCTTTTTTTTTTTCTTAATTTCTCCACCTCTGTCAATCTGTGTGCAGTATCACTGCATCAGCTCTTTCCTCCTTTCCCCCCCTCTCTGCCTATTAGTCTCTGCCCTCACCTCGTGTCCCCTCCCTCCACATGAGCATCAAAGCCACAGACATCAAAAGAGCTACACAGCCACTCATTTGAATGCGCTCACCGCTTCCTTCGCGCTAGTAAGACTAAGTTAAATAACACACAGGCGCGCATTACAACATTAGATCCGAGTATGTCATCGGCCTTTGGACTAGAGTGGACTCCTGAAAGTGGTGGAGACCTCGACAAAAAGGGGGGCCGAGTCAAAGACACTTCATTACCATGTTATCAGCCGACCTTTCCACACCGGTAAAAATAAACAGTATCAGAGAAGATAGGTGGTTTAAAGAATGTAATGCGTTATCAGTGCATTTAGAGGAGTCCTCGAGCCGTGTATCTTTAGCTGAATAATTACATCCTCCTGCATTGGGGGAAAAAAGTCTGCAAGCAACCACTTAATTATTAAAGGACAATAACAATTTTTTGTTAATTGCAGAAAAAGTTATCAGTTTGGAAAAGTGACCTGGTTACTGGATCGTTGTTGGTCGGCTGTTTTACAATAATGATTATTCTTATGGCACACAATGATGATACATGTATTGTGGGAGTTACTGTGCGCAGCCATCCGTGTTTTTTGTATCCATATGTGATTTGGGATCCATGATTTTATGACCTGTGAACCTGCACCTGCACATCTTCTACTTATCTTTCATTTCTCCTTTCCTGTTTTCATAAAAAGTCCTCTGTGTCTCTCTGTATTTCTTGGCTCATCTCTTGCATCCTCTCTGTTCCTTCCTTTCTCAGCCTTTTTCCCATTTCTGAACCCTTTTCTCTCTTAACCTCTCTCCTCTTTGCTCCGCTCCCCCTTCTTTACCCTCTTCACCCTTAACTCTCACCCTATTGCTGTCAGGGAAGTGTAATTTCAGCATCGGCACATCCTGTGCGGGAAGAGTTGGCTTCAGTTTCACTTCCTTGGCTCCTGTGGATATACAACATATGTTCGAAAGCTAAATGTGGACCTTTTTTCTTCTGCCAGTGGAGTTTGTAGTAAAGCAATGCGACATGCTCTACTTTACTTTGTCTCGCTGATGCTTTCTTAAATGTTTTTGGCAACTTTCTCCCATGCTCTCTCCATTTTGTTTCAACCTCATTCATCTTTCCACCCGTTCTTTGCATTCTTTTGTCCATAGCATTGCCTCTCTGCTTCTGTCTCCCTCTCTCCCTTTCCCTGTCGATCTCTTGCTCTCTCAGCTAGCTCTGCCTGTCAGTGATACCGTCACTCTATATGAGTACACAGTCACAGACACAGCAAGGACAAAAGATAACATTTGGTACAGAGGAAGCCCTGGTGGCTTCTTGATCCAGGCTGCAACAAACGGCAGGAGCACTTGACAATCAACACACTCTCAGAACTACATTTACAGCAGAGATGGCAGAGTTCTCTCTCTTTCTCTTACACACACACACACACACACACACACACACACACACACACACACACACACACACACACACACACACACACACACACACACACACACACACACACACACACACAGCAGGCTCCTAGGTAAACAGGGCGGACAGGCTCTCCAATGGAGGGGAAATGCTCGCCCAGTGTGGGCCTGCAGTGATAAATATGAGATGGTGGCGATGGGAGACAAAGGCTCGTAGGAACTCTCCTCACGTGAACCTGAGGAGGGAGGTCGCTGTTTAATGGGCTTAACAAAGAAACAGTAAATGCACTGTACAAACACACACACACACACACACACACACACACACACACACACACACACACACACACACACACACACACACACACACACACACACACACACACTAAAGAAATGACTGGTTATCCACAGAGGCACTAATGCACACAGGCTATAAGACACATAAAAGAAAAACAGGCTGAAAACCATCTCTAAAATACAATACTGCAGTATGTATATATGTATGTATGTATGCAGTCTTCATTTCTTACATCAACAGTATGCATCTCTGAATATCCAAAGACAATAAATGCAGCAAGAAACCTCGCATGACCCTGTCTCAAAACTGAGACTTAATCTTGAGTTTCGCCATGGCAGTAAAAGACTTGAATAGCCTAATATTTATGCTAGTCAACGTGGCGTGCAGGATGAAGTTGTTCTTGTTTTTCTGTATTTCTCTCTCTCTCTCTCTGTCGGTCTGTCTCTCTGACCTCTTCTCTGTCGATATCACCATATTCTAATTGAAATCCAGACACTAAGGATTTTACAGGGCAAATCTGCAAAGAAGCTGCCATGTCCAACCAGTTGAGAGACAGATGGAAGGGAAAAGCAGAATAACTGTGTATAATATTGCAGATAAACTTTGAGAACAAGGCAGATAAAACGCATTGCAGAAAATTCAGATTGTTATATTAATTCATAATTCCCAAAGTGGCAAGCTGAATGCAGGAGGTTGAGGTTTATAATGGGGATAGTTTTACAGAAGGCCAATATTTTGTTTCATAAATATTTTCATTGACACTGCAGTGCAGTCTTACAAGGATCTGAGGGCAAGACTATTGGTATGTTTCTGAATTCTGATTAAACCTGAGACACATGAAGAACACTATTTTTTACCTGTTTCTTCTTTACGATATATTCAGGCAAATTTAAGGTCTTTGAAATTCATGAGTGTTTGCCTTTCACTGCAACCTTGTGTCTTTGCACCATGTGAATTTCACCGTGTGTCTGAGCTCAAGCTCATGCTCTGCCTCTTATTCTCACTCTCACTGGGCTCATGCATGAGAGGCTACAGCCAAAAGCTCTTAACACTAAGACCAAGCTCTAAAGAAATGAGAGATTTTTAAGTGCAACAGGCATCAAACTCACGCACTTTACCAATAAATCCTCTCAGCATCTCTGACATCTTTCAAATATATTGACTCAGTTGCTTCTCTTCAACCAGTGAAAGAGAGTGGGTAAATGCATATTGACTAAAGCATCTTGAATAAAACACTCTTCAGTTTTACAGATTAACAGCACCATAACAAATAAGTACAAAGTCAGCAAATCTAAAACCTAGAGCCCCCCTTTTTGTGCACTGCCTTACTTTGAAATAAATTTCATGTACCATTTCTTTGAAATGCATAGCGATTTTAAAAGGTTGCCATAATTGAAGACCCAACTAAATATCAAATAAATTTGACAAAAACACTGCTGCCTTTCTTGCTCTGGATGCCCCCTGATTTGAAAAACAAAAGCTAAACTTTGTTTTCTACATCAGGAAACTGTATTACAAATTCGGCAAAGTTGCATAAGGCGGCATCGGGTAACCTTATGTAACTTTCCTTTGGAGGGCATGATTTATTTTTTACTCCAAATGCTTACATTTTTGCTTTGTGAGCAGTTGTGATTTTTTTGGGAGGTTTTTTGTTCCTGTTTGTTTGCAGTGGCTGGGAAATTCAATCTGACCTAAGTTCTCAAGTACATTCATTAAGAATGTGCTGGTAGGCTACTTTCTAACTTTCTCTCACTCAAACGCACACTCTAACGGAGAGGATGTCAGTCAGTTGGAAAGACTGAATCAACCACAGCAAAACACTGCACATTATCAAACACAACCTTCGGTTAACATACTTGAGAAAGGAATTAATAATTCCAGAGGCAGCTTTCGTCCAGCATTTTAACAAATATTTTTGGCCACTTGGGGGCAGCGTAGACTGTGAACACAACATGGATCTATTATCACCTTTTATGTTAATATGGCAAACAGTTGCTCATTCACACATCCGGCAGTTACAGAGAAACATTATCATTAATTTGAAGTTGTGAAGTCTGATATTTTAGCTCTGTTTTTGGTCTCCACCGACTCCTGCCGGAAATATCTGACTCTTTAGCTGCTAAATTCTCCACTGTTTTCACCAGCTAATTGCTAACTGTGTCTGTCTGCTGTTTGGTGCTGTGCTTGTGGTGTACGATGGGTTTTTGGATCTTTTCTGCTGAAAAAAAAAAAAAAGCTGCCTTCTGCGGCTGAAAACGAAATTATAAGAGCAGTGAGAGTGAAACAAGAGTTAAGTTGCAGCCTGAACAACTAAAACAATAAACTGAGACTTGTCATAAAGCACAGATGAAAATTCTCTTTAGGTTGATCACTACGAGTGACCCCTTTCAGACTGACACATTGCCATTTGATGCACTGTTATACTAAAAAATGCTTTAAGCTTTTTGTTTTTTCCCTTTTTTCTTGTTTGGTAGTTGAAATAGAGGTCAGCAGCATTTATTCACCTTCGTGATGCTTTCATTCATTCTCACCATTCAGCAGTAAATGTAATGAGAGGATTTCTTTGAAACACCAAGGGAATTTCGCCAGCCTTCAAAATTGTTTTCACGTTAAGGAAAATTGCAGAGTTCTCAACTCAAGCAAGGCAGATACGTGACAGCTTGAACTGGGAATCTGTCTGTTGAAAAAACACAGCCCAGCACATGACAAATCTCAAAGCATAAAGCAGCCGCTCAACATTGTTACTGTATTATTTTTCACCATAATCTTACAAAACAGCGTGCCAGGTGTTGAGAAAACCAGTCAATCATCCATCGTGATGAAAGCATAGCGAGGCTGAAACTAGCAGTGTCAGCACTGCTCCCAATCTCATGGTTTCAGCTGTCACGGCTTCTCTTTCTCCGCTAATGGCTTTATGTTGCAGAGGTAAAGCAGAAGAAATAGGGAGAAGAAGAGGGAGGGGGGTGGGGCACACAAGTGATATGCAAATGATGTTAAAAGTTCATAAGCTGTCCATTTCAATTAGTGCAGATAGGGAGAAATGCATTTACTGTACCTGCTTAATTCATCCCCTTGAGTCAAAGAAAGTTGAAAGGGAAAAAAATCAGGCTTCTGTATCTGAGAGTGAGTGGGTAAAGGTAAAAATAGATGATAATGGGAAAGAGAGGAGAGACTGAGGGGGGGGGGCAAACAACAGAGAGAAACTGAAATGAGAAAAAAAAAATCCTTAGTTTAGATTTCAGTCTAAATATCACCTGGAGATTGACAGCCATTTTCTGATCTTAAATAGTTGGCTCATTTCAGCGGCCCCTCATTCATCCTTTTGTTGTACCACCTTCACAGTCTGCCTTTATCTGGCTCTCTCTCTGGAGCCCGCGATACAATCGACGGGCCTGGACAACTCCGTGGGCAGTTAGCCTTGACGGCTGACAGGAGCTGGTTTCCATAGCAGGCCCTACTGTATGTGTATGGGTCAGGAGAGACTCAGGTGTGCGGTAAACGTTCGCAGACTGATGTGATTAAATAAACGAGAAAGATGTAGCGTAAGGGAGGAGTTAACACCCTCATTCGTACCATATAAAACCCATAAAACTGCATTGGAAGATAGAATACAACTCATGTATCTTTCATTTTCCAGCCCTTTAAAGCGAAGCAAAAAATCTCTCAGTAACGTATCTTCGGGAGAATTTCCTATAATGCTCTCTGACCGTTCAGTTTGTCTTCACGGAGTGTGCTATATCCAAACCGCAGCAGCTTGATATCCCTATTTCACGGCCTATGTTCCCTGCTTCAAGCGGCACTCAGGCCACCTCTCTACACATCAAAGACTCTCTGCTGGATTAAGTGACTCATTAGGTGACCGAGCCCTAAAAGCAGCTCCTAATTTACTAACACTGACTAAAAAGCTTCAGTTTCCCCCAGGATAAGGAAAAAAAAAACATCAACACATCTACAGTAAGAAAACAAGTTGGATGCTGTCAGAAGTTTTCAGTTCCTCCCTTTTGGGCCCAGAAACAAACACAGTAATGAGAGACGTCTATTTGGACCTTGTTTATCAGATTAATGTTTGACAAAACTTTGACAGTTTGGTATTTCTTTTGATTTTCTAACTACCTTATGATCTGGCATCTTTGGCAGACAAAACGGACACGATGAGGAAATATTCCTTCTTTGTAAAGCAGCCTGCCTTAACCCACATAAATTCAATTCACCCTGTCTCCAAAAAACCTTGGTTATGCTTTACTGCATAGAAACATTATCAAGGTTACAGCTGTTACACAACCAGTGGGTTTCCAGGTGAGGTGAAAAAAAGGTCTTGTACCAACGGGGCCTTGAAGTCTCAGGGCACTTTTTGTGTTGCCATGGGAAGTTATCCATTAAATCATTAGACAAGCAAGAGGGCCCTTATATTTCATGTGATGGAAGGCAAAATGGAGTTAACGTCCAAAAATTTCAGATGACGTGACATTTCTTTTTAAGACCTCGCGGATAACTAAAGCAATGACATATCCCCTCACCGGTACTTGTTTGTGCTCGGATCAACACTCACACAAGCGCACTCACATTCTCGGAGACACGCGTACAACTTACCACTCACCACATACGCCACCTCCACCCTCCCGCGGTGACATTGGAAGGACAGGGGCCTGCAGGGAGAGCTGGTTTTGAGAGGTTAGATGAGGTCGAGGGCCGGCTGGTTGCGGGTGTGAGGTAAACAACACTTCCGAGTTCAGCGTGCATGCCTAATGTGCTCTCTCGCACTGGCGGCTCTGCTGGGTAAGGCTGCCCGATGACAAGCTGTCTGGAGAAGTCTCCTGCAGCATCTCACTACCGTCTCTCACACTGTTGGCCTTACTCTGTCCAACTGTCCACGTCAGCTCTGTACACTTTCTTTTGTGTCCCTGTCCTGTCTCTGGCTATTTCTTCCCTGCTTTAAACTCTCCTGACTCAACCATTTCCCCCCTGCTTTCATATCAGAAACTTATTAATCTAAAGGTACATAACTGGTATAAAGATGTAGACTGAACTGCAAGTTTTTTACTTACCAAAAAATGTTATATTTGATCATTTTACTCATGTATAGTGGATGCACTGATTATTTTAGTGGTTTCATAGCAGTAGTCAAAAAACACCTTTAACTTTGTACAATTTTATGAAATGCATACTAATGATATAATCATGGTCACTGGTAGCAATGCACACATGCAGATCAAAATACAAACATATGTACACATGTGAATTGTACACTCTCAAGGTGTGTTCAGACTGAACGCAAAAGGAAATTTCTGAGGCGGCATGATTGCATACAAATTCAGTGTGGGGGTGGACACAGGTTTGCTCAAGGCAGCGTGAATTGAAGCAAAAACGCGTCCGCATACGTTGAAAATGCTCAGATTTGAACAAAGAATGTGTGCTTATCCCGAGCTGTTTAACTCCATTCCACAAACATACAGAGACAGGGAGGAAAAAAAAAAATGTCTGAAAGACAAATGATCGAAACAACGTAAGCTCCTGGTAGGTTTTGTCAGTCTGAGTCAGAGCTGTAGCACACACATACTGTACAAAGGCACGCTCTGCTCACACACACAGTTGGTTCATTGTTAGCTAGTCTCAGCTAACGTCTGGTGCATTGCCTGTTTGTAGCGTATAAACATGGAGTCAAATTTGTGCGAATAAAGCAAGGCGAAAATTCGCTTTGCATTCAGTCTGAGCACACCTTTACAACTATCTTTAAAATTTTACTAGTGGTTTTTACCCCCCGACCTGAGTTCAATAACGTAATTTGTTCATGTCCAATTTCAGCCCATCTCTCTACTGATTGGTCTCTGAGAGGGCCGAGGTGCTATCTGATTGGTTGTATGTTCAGACAAATAGAAGCAAAAACAGACAGTAATGAATACTGTTCTGAGGAGATAAAAATCACATTGACATCATTTACTCAGGGCATACACATAGAACATTTATTGCTGTGTAGTCAGGCTTTAACCTTTGATGCCATATTCATTGACACAAGGATTTGTCTCAGAAAGATAGGAGGATATATCTTTGAAGCTAAAACAGCCCTTGGTTGCTTCGTGTTTTCCCTCTTAAACCTTTAATCTCAGGTATCCTCACTGACAAACAGGACACTTCAGGGAAAGGCAATCACTTCACCTGAAGTCATTAACAAACACACACACGTACACACTCACGCACACACACACACACACACACATAACTGTCTTTACTCACTCATTAATACCCAACACCATGTGATAAAACATAGTCATCAAAGTGATTTTGCATGATAAAAAAGGTCAAACCCTCTGATATTCTCACATCACCTCATTCTTTTTGAGAAATTAGAAAAAAGAAAATAAGGTAATGATCAAAACACTGGGGGTACAACAGTCTACCTCTAGAAATCAGGCTTAAAGATGAGCATCTCCTTTTTGGATGGAGCAATTAATCAAGTGGCAGATGCCAAAATAAGTTTGCATTTAAAGATGCAAAGTTTTGTTCATTGTTACAGTGTCAGCTTTTGATACCAAACTATGGGGTGTGAGAGGGTTGCTACAACATACTGTATGTGTGGAGAGATGGGGAAGAGAAGATGAGTGCATCAGGGCGTCATTTCAAGAAAAAACATAATGTATTGCAGTCCCAGTACCATGCTCAAGGAACACTAATGTGTTCATAATCGATATGTTGTGGTGTGACTCTTAAATTAAAGCTTTCATAGAGATGGTTTATGCTATTCATGGTTTTTAGCATAAGAGGCTGAAAAGCAAACAAAGCTTCCCTGTCTGCAGCCAGGAATGTCTGTGAGCTAGAGCGATCCTCATGTGCTAAGTGAATATGGCTGTTCCCATCTCTGGTTGTCTGGGACTCCAAGATCTGGGGGGAAAAAAGAAAAAAAAATTCACGTGGAACCAGTGTTCCCAAAGAGAAAATGTGCTGGAGGGAACAATCACTTCAGCGCACAAAGTTTGTTTGAAATTTTTTGCTTCATTGTTTTATACACTGTCCACACCTTAAAAAATGTTATAAAACTGGAAGCCACTGGCAGACAAAAAGTCCTAGACAACAAGTCAAAGAGACCGGATGGGTGAAATCAAATAGGGACAAAGTAACGGCAACACTTGCACGTGCCTATTCTCTTTTCTACAAAAATAGTGAAATAGAAATCACATGGTTATCACCCAACATTGACATCTTGATACACTTCTGTATATAGATAAAAATCTTGGTTAAATGCAATTCCATCATGCAGTCAAAGTCACTTGCAACTCTTGTGGTTTTGTCCATTCTTCTTAAATCCTTAAGCTTGGTGAAAGGAAGTGGTGTCAAAAGGTGTGTGCTTGAAGTCTCACTTTATTAAGCGGCTTTGAACCATGTTCTGGTGCACACAAGGCTGCCCCAAGCCCGCTTTATTGTTTCTTCTGAAGAGGTTTGTAAAGCTCCATCCAACCTCGCTCTTTTTTAAACTAATTTCTTCATGTCTGAGTGAGAGAGAGACGCTGTAGATAGAAAGTAAAATAACCAATTTCACAAATCACTCCATGCACAGCCATTCCTCCGTAATTTCTTTTCATTTTCCGCTACCATTCAAGACCAAGTTGACAGAGGCACAAAGCTTTGATCAGTCAATACCTATCTCCTGTTTCAAAAATACAGGGGTATGGTGAAGTGACGAGAAGGATTTAATTCATGCCGTGGATACCTGAGGCAGTGCTCTCACACACAAACACACACTATCAGTGCACACTCTTGAACTCTCCTCCAACTCACATTTTACTCTGATCTCAGCAAAAGATCCCGTGCCAGAGTGAGTAAGACCTGTTGTTTCCGTCTGCCAGAACAGATGGACATTAGATCCGCTTTCTGCTTTCCCAGCCTTACAAATGACCTGCCTTCTCCTTTCCCAGCCGTACTTCCACCTTGATATATTCCGCCATCTCTGAGCCTCCGCCCACTTACTTGCTGCACTGCCTCCGAGACATAAATGAATCAAAACAGTCTCTGTCGGCGTGGATAGCTATTTCAGTTTGGGTACTTCTATTTTTGCATTTTCGACCTCAGTGAAGCCGAGCTGACACGGAGAAAAGGAAACTACGGTTGAGCAACAACGAGAATCTTTTTTGTGTCTTTGAGTTTAAGCTGTTTTGTCTCTGCTCCTATTGACTCCCTGATATGAACGGGTCTCCTGGTCTTCCAATGTGAGCAGAACCTTCCACGGCCTCCTTTACAGGTACAGCCTCTAAGAGGGTATAAGGACCTATCTTCTTTATCCTCTTGGGCCTCAACTCTGCAGGCCACTTTCTCACTAGCAAACCATAACCAAGACCACTCTCTTGGTAGCACAAAATAGGACGTGGGCTTATCACAAATGTATTGAAAGGGGTTGAAGGGGCAAGATGAGGGTTTGGTTTTGGAATACAGGACATTGTGTGTCATCGAGCCTCTCTCTCACTGATGGCAGCAGAGAGAGTGAGAGGGACAGCAAAGGGTTTAGATCCAAGGAATGGAGAGACAAAGGAAGAAAAAAACAATAGGTTTCATCTGTTTTTCCGACAAGGCCCTACTGTTGTTTGGCTTGAGCTCTTCCCTTTGAATTCTTCCTCTCCGTCTCCTATTTTCCCTCTTCCGTCTCCTCTTTTTGTACCAACTAATACCCCTGTCCAGGGGTTGGCCAAGAAGCCCTGGGGGTCCATAAGCTCCAGGCCCAGAATCTCCCTGCGGCCCTCCTTACCCCGGGACGACAACAACATCCCCCCTTGGTCCAGGCTGCCTGTGCTGTTGCACTTCTTCACTGCTCCTCCCGGGTACACTAGGGAGCTGGGTGACAGCAGTGATGTCAGCGACAAGCTGCTCAGTGTCTCTGACAAATGTTCACTGTTGCCCGCTTGGCTGGAGCCACAACCACCAATAGACGATCCAATGCCTATACCCAGGTCCTCATCTGAAGGGTCAATTGAGTCGTCACGGTTGTAACCCGGGCTGGTGCTACCTCGCCCGCTGCTCTGGCTCCGCTGGTGGCCCCTGGTGGCCTGGAGGGTTAGAGCTGATGAAGGGCTTGGCCTTGGTCTCAGGGTCTGGACTGGGGAGGAAAGGATAGTCCTGTGTTCAGGCAATGGCAGTGGGCACACAAGTGGTAAGGGATCTGTCGGCAATGGCAGCTCCAAGTTCTGTGGCGGAGAGATGCTGAAGCTCAGTCCTTCTTCCAGGGTGGTCTGGAGGCTGCCTTCAGAGCTGCCTGTAGCAAGGGATGAGTCACTGTGGGAGGGATACTGAAGGGAGAAGGAAGAAAGGGGAGAGGAGAAAGACAGAGAGGCACATGAATCAAACTCTTTTTTTCATTAGGAAAGAACATATAACATTTATATTACATCTTCAATGCTGGTTACAAAACAGTTTTCATAATAATTTCATATATTATCATCTGTTGTCAGAGACCAAAATTGAGGCCATTTCTCATCCAAATGAGCACAAAAATAAATATTCTCTTTTGCTTAAGCTTTAACATCAATCTAATTACCTATTCAAGCCTACACCTCAATGAAACCTCATAAACACCGTTTTGCTGTGACCACTTTTCTCATCTAACCTATTTGAATGTGTTTTACCCTTCTCCTCCCCTCCCCCTACCTGTGTACAGAGCATCTTGCTATGGGCTCCCGGGGAGCGGAGCGAAGCCCAGGAGGCTGGGGAGGTCAGCCTAAGGCCCCTTGTCAACCTTAGGCTCCTACTACGGGGAGGTGCTGGGATGACTGCTCCTGCCGGGTGGAAGAACTCTGCAGGCAGATGGAACAGAGGAGAAATGCCACTGGCTCCTCCTTCTCCTTCTTTCCTTCTTTCCTTGTGGCTGCTACTGGACACATCACCTTGAGGAGGGAATACATGCTTTCCAATTCTATCCTGATGTCAATTCATGATTTGTTTCCACTTTTCTAGTGAATATTCCTTGCTTGAGGAAAAGCTGTTTTTTCATCTGACAACGTAGATAGACCCATCTATATTTCCTATATTTATCTGAAGCAATAGCATTTTAGTAGCCACTAAGACAACAATCCAAGCACAAGACCTGCAGTTGGATGTCGTGAGTGAATCCTTATCCTATTCTACACAGATGCTTTGAAATGCCTCCTTCTGGTGTGGCCTGTTGTTGCCATGCAGGGTAGTGGGGGGCAGAGGTGCCAACTGTTTTAGTGAAGCCGACAGATTTTAGATATATGTTGATGCCATGTTTGCCGCTTGATGTCAGAATCGAGTTTTATCGAGTTTAATCAACTGAAGTGGAAAAAAAAAAATGGTAATACCTGGTTCCAGCTGCACAACAACACAGATGTGAAACAAATCACAGTTTCAACAATCTATTCCATAATTTCAAGTGCTTTTTGTAGTCTTTCCACCTTATTGTTTACAGGTACACTTCTTTAGACCTACACACGCAGATGAATTGGCGCCTGTCCTGTACAATTTACAATATTTTTTCTACAATATCTTGTTTTAACAACTCATTTGAAAGTTGTTCTCTTTTAAAAATACATACTGTATTCTGTCCAAAGAGACTCATTTATGATTACATATGTTCCCACTCTTAATTTGACCCACCACTGTATTTGACATATAGTATGACAAGCAAACCACAGCAAGAATTCAAATTACAATTTAATTTGCCTGCTGGTACAAATACAAATTTTAATCTATACATTATCTGTATGTTTCTTTGAAAATGAGCCTGGTAATACAGTGAATATAGCATTTCTGGATTTACTCACCAGGGCTGCAGAGAGGTGAGCACATATGTGGTTGGTGTGTTTGTATCTCCATCTCCTGTAGTGTGGTTTCCATCTCAAAACCAGTGCAGAGGGCCCTGCAGGGCTGGCCCAGCCCCTGCACCTGGCTCTGCACCACGGTCTGAGTCTGGTGGCCTCCTGCGTGGCTTCCTCTAACTCCAGCCTCCTCAGAGCTGCGAGAGTCACTGCTGCACCTTCCCTGGAAGAGAACAGATGATCTGACATTGAAGAGAAAGTCTCATATATAATTATCCCAGATAGATGAATGTATGGTTTCCCTCCCCACATTTAAAAAACAAAATAATTTGGACATGTAGGAGAAAGTTAAATATATATTAAAAAAAAAAAAAAAAAAAAAAAAAAAAGACAAATTGTGTGTTGAAAATTGCTGGGGCTTGTTTATAGTAGAGCTAATTTTAACATCTCTTATAATTAGCCTTATAAAGGGAATTTGCATTATATATTGTAAAGTGACAATTCCTGGTTCAGACCAAGCCCAATAGAAAAATGAGCATAGATAAAAGCAGACCCTCGGGCATCCTGCAGATATCAAACATGGCCTCTAATTCACATCATCCCTCGGGCTTTCCATTTTAGTGCTAGTGAAAGAGTGAGAGCTGATTATGAGCCAAAAGAGACTGTTATTGTCATGTTAATATTGTATATTGTAACAATAAACGTGTGGTTAAAAAATTTGTGACTTTGTGCGATGGTTGCAACAGCTGGAAGCTCAAACAGCCTTTGCACACATGCTTAATGCCACCCTCACTCACACACGAGCACTAGCACATACGTACGTACACACACACACACACACACACACACAC
This sequence comes from Xiphias gladius, assembly GCF_016859285.1. NCBI lineage: Eukaryota > Metazoa > Chordata > Actinopteri > Istiophoriformes > Xiphiidae > Xiphias > Xiphias gladius. The sequence continues at coordinate 11,910,991 of NC_053402.1, read as the reverse complement.
ACACACACACACACACACACACACACACCTGCAAACACAATTTTTTAACCAAACAATTCTTGACAAATAAAATCCCTAACCTTAGATCCCTTTTCACCTTATGTCTTTCCCTCCTCCTCTCTCTTTTCCCCTCTTTTTTTCCATCCTCTAATGAGCACTGGTTCACAGCCATGCTTGGTGACTGCAGGCTTATCTGGCTATCCAGAACCAAGGAGCATTGCCCCATTACAGAGGAGGATATCTAGGGAGGACAGATGATAAGGAATGGAGATAGAGTGGCTAGTGGGAGGTGCAGAGAAGGTGCGCAATCACCAGAGGGGTAACAGTGAGAAAGGTGAAGCATGAAAGATAAAGTTGAAAGGGGGAGAGTGGGTGCAAGAGCAGGAGGCATGAGAGCCACCCAGGATAGCAACTGGGGAGAGCCTGGTGGCAAGATTTATTCATGAAAAGTCTATGGATTCTTCAAAGACAAGATAGTTAGCTATAGTGATACACAGAGAGTAAGAGATAAAGGGGCCTTTGGAATCTAAGGTTTATATCTGGTAACTCACAGAACTCTCAGCATAGCCATTAAAAAGATTTTATAATGGTCATTTGTTTTGTGCTTCCTACAATAAATAGAGAAAAAAAATCAGTGAAAATGACACTAAAACAAAATTGAATGAATCTCATATAGATGCTATGGTGGTTTTTGTTGTTTCTGAATCTTTGTTTTTATTTAATTCTTGTTGTTGTGTATTTGTGACAATTTTGTTTGTTTGTTTTCATTCTAGGTTACTATCGTTTTGTGTTTAATAGGTAGAACAATTTTAGTTGTTTTCTAAGATTGCGGAAGCTAATGGGGATCCAAATAAGTTAGGAAATAAAGTGTGCCTCTGCCATTGTTTTTGCTTACCCTCTTGGGAGAGTAGGAGTAGCAAGTGCAGTGTACTGTGCATGTCAAGTACAAAGTAGTGGGCATAATAGAAGTTAACCACTGTGAATTTGTGGTGCAAATGGTATGGTAGTGGTTAGTGTTTTTTTAAATTTTCTCTGAAGCTGTTTTTACACAAAAAAAAATACACGGATATGAAGCAGGATCTGCTCTGGCTTAAAAATTCTGTCTAAAGATGAAAAGCAGGTATCTGCTTTTATTGCTTTATATCATCCCGATACTGGCACTAGAGCAAGCGCTAATTCCCTGTTTTGCTGTCACATTTACACAAGCACACACTATTTCTGTGAAACTACCCATTTTGTATCTTAACAGTCTAAAGACCAAATTCCAATTAAAACCAAAATCTGTGTAATTTATGCATTACCACTGATCAAAGCTCACATCCAAATTTCTTTACTAGTATAATGTGTGCAATGACAGCTTCATGATGGAAAACAGAGCAGACATAGTGTCATGCAAAACCTTGGTATTCCTGAAAGAAATGACGGCCAGATCTACCTTGCAAATTGCAAATACTATAACAAAATTTTTATTTCCATACACTGTCTTTCACACAGAAAATGAGTCCTACTAAGGAGTTTTCCAAATTTCCCCTTCCCACTTCACTCTGCTTACACCCACCTTGCCCTCTCGCGCCAGCAGCTGGTAGGCAGTATGTTCGTCCAGGCTGAGGTCATCCGGCAAGGCAGGGGATGAGGACTTGTCTGACAGTTGCTCTGACCTCAGCGATGCCTGCTCAATCTCTGCCATCCTGATCTGCTGCAAGGAATTGACCTCAGTTATTCTTGTCTCAAAAATCCAGGGGAAGGGAACAGCAACAGTTTAAAACTTCCTGTAGAGTAGTTGAATTAATAGAGCGTGGTCTCATCATTGCTCAGTTTAATGATTTGTGATATTTTCTAGGGTTCATAACAACTGTGACTTCAATATGGCACATATTTGCATACACAGATATAACATTTATAAAGGATCTGTCTGTTTTGAGCAGGTCTTGCATGATTTACAGTATTTGTTTCTACGGTATCTCTTAGGCCATCATGAGCTACACAGACAAGATAGGTAAAACCTCCACCAAGCTTGGATATGCTTCACCAGATGTTGACAATTCAAAGCGGCCATAATGCCGTGGCACCTGTCTGTAAAGAGAGCAGGGTGAGAGATTTCAACAAGTAATAACATTGCTTTATCATCATCAACTGAAAAAACGTTTCCCAGTGCCAAAAAAATATGTGAAGAGAGAGGCTGAATGAGAGGCAAACGCAGATATCCAAGCAGAGCCTATACAGAAGGTGTATGTGTGAATGTTTATGCGTATGTGTGCGCGACTGCAGTATCTGTATGTATATGTAAGACAGAGTGAAGAGATGCTTTTTGTTTACATCGGGGGTGGTGTTGTAGTGGCACCAGAACCTCATAATTCTGCCCCTGTAGCCAACTGTGTATGTTTTCAAACACAACTGTACCTTAAAATGTTGTTGCTGTGTGTATGGTGGTAATGGTGTCTCATAGTGCTTGTCATACTCTCACACCCATACAGCAATCCTGAAGAGACAATATTACCGAACACAGAATAATTGGGAAGTGATAACAATTACACCAACTCTTATTACCTCTCTCTCACATTTGTTCCAACACTGGCTCCAGCTACATTTGTTTCACCGGGGCTGCAGGTAACTCAGCCCGTATGGCCATTGAACTGGTTTAAAATTATCCCTGCAAGAGCCTCCTGTCAGCTCAAGCTTCTCAGCTGACGCTCTTCTCTACCCCTTCACGTGCAGCACTTTTTTGTGCACAATTTCAAAACATACTACAAACAGTGAGCTGAAGTGGAATTTCAGGGTTCCTGGGCTGCTATGATGCGCTCAAGCAGTGTTTCTTTAAAGAGTCACAGCAATAAATTGCCGGAGAGAGGGGAATTAAAAAGGGTACTTAAAAAGGGCCAAGTGAAATTCAATGGAGTGACGCCTGGTTGCGATTTATTAACCCATGCCCGTAGATGAGAAAGACAAAGAGGTTCATACAGAAAGATTTATTGCTGACATGCAGCAGTAAATTACCACTGCCCAAGCCCCCAAGGAGGGAGAGAGTGAGAGAAGTGGAATGAGGCAAGCCAAGGAAGCAAGGCAGAAGCAGAGCAATGCAACTTGTTATTTTAAAAGGAACACTTTACAGTTTTTTTGTTTTATCTCCATAGATCAGCTCACTAATGCTATTATGTGACAGCACCATATCTGCGTATTTGCGCTGTGTCTCAGAGGTGGGCTTTAAATAGCTTCAAAAAGGTCCCCGCGAGTCATCGGTTGGTACATTTATCGGCAGGTAATGGAAACCGCAGCCTTTCTCTTCCTGTATTCTTGGCTGTGCCTCCAGGGACAATGAAAAAGGCACAACGGGTACAGGAAGAGTTGCTACACAGTTGCTTCCAAGAGGTAACTGCCGAGACATTGAAGGCTTCACTAACAAGGTAGGAGACTCAGACAAGAACCAATTGAAAGTGTCCACTGCAGCCTGAGGGGTGAGGCAAGGTGTCATTATTCAGCGCCGCTGCGAGGCAATGAGAGGAGCAAAATGTGTGACTGAGCAAGAAAATAACCATGACTAATATCTCATGGCTACATCGCATGACTCATGCCAGTTGGGACAAAGTAAGCATATGCAATATCATTCATGTTAAATATACTAAGCAAGTGCACCAGCAATTTCCACAGAACACACACGCACAAATGGGCACACCTCCTGCTCCACCTTCTTGCTGTTTGCCACAGGTTTTTTCACAGTACCACCAGAGTCAGAAATGTTAAAATCCTACACATAGGTGCTTTAAGTGATTTGATAAGTATTTTAATGTTTGTGTCAAAGCTGCATCAAAGCAATAGGTTTTGCTTGAATATTGACCATGTGAGCACAATCCACAACATATACAGAGCTCAACATCTGTACGGTTCTCCTACTTATTACTCTTCTCAGACCTCCTGGAACTATTCACTTGTTGAAATATATGTATTACCATGCGCAAAAGTCCACTTGCACTTTTTGACTGACGAACACTATCTTTGACCACAGGATCTGCTCATGTCCATGGTTCAACATCACTGCTGGTCTGTGACTCATACTGCCCCTTTATCAGAAAACTTGAACTACAGCAAACTAAACTGAAGAATGTCTTTTGCCTTAAATTAAGGTGAGGTGTGTTTACTAATGCCTTGTGACATAGTATTGCATTGTATTTGGTTAGAATTTTGCATTACAAGTTAATATATTTTACAGGAGTTTGAACCATTTTCTTTAGCTTTACCAAGCTGAGGGTACTTTGCCATGGTTTAGTCTGTTCCTGCTGAGGTATCTTGCAAAAAGAATACCTTCAAAATTGCTTCCGAAACTCTTATGCCATCTTTCAAGATGGTGCCCTTCCTAAAATAGTGTCAGTGGAAATGATGTTCATGCATGCTTGAGGACTGCCTGCCTAGCAACTGAATGAATGGCATAGGTCTTCACTGCTCCACTGAACTGTTCCCTGCAGACTCAATTGTTGTCGGTGTCAAGCTATGGCTGATCCCAAGTCCTTATTTGTCAGTTACTTGATGAATATTTTCACTGTCACACGCACTGCACCCAGGTGTCCCGCCGTGCCTTCCTTTCCTCTTAAACACAATAACACTGTAATTCTCAGCGGTCGAAGACTCATCTGTCTGAAAATGGCACACACCCACACAAGCTCTCTCACACACAAACAGACTCACACACAATGTGTAAGTCTGATAGTTAAAGAACTTAGGAAATTGAAGGAGAACAGCAGTGGATCAGATACTGTACATCAGAAAGATAAGAGTGATAGACAGAAGAGCAGGGGGACAGACGGAAAGAGGAAGCATGTAAAAGAGGGAGGAAAGATTGATGGTTTGACAGCATCTGCAGACAGGCAGAAAGCAAGACTGACAGGTGAGGAGGTGTAGACCCCAGTTATTGCTTCTTCTGAGCTGACCTGCTGCACTTTGTCATTGTGATGGACAACACTGGCACAGGACAGTAGATTTGTGAGTGCGTGTTTTATGCAGTATCTCCTACAAAATATCCCAAAATACAAGCACAAGTTGACGCGTGCCTGCATGCATGCATATCAGGAATGGCTGCATGTGTGTACGCATGCAGTGGGCCTCATTAATCCACATTTCTGCACATATGGAAAGTTGATATTATCTCGGTTTGATATTGTGTTTAATTATGGGCTGAAATTCCCTGTTATATTGTAACATAATAGCACATACAGAAGTTGACATGCCTTATAAAGCATGAACTTCAACACTCCATTCAGACGGATTTGCGTGATGAATGAAGCCCTGTGTTTGTTTGTGTGTGTCCATGAAAGTACGTGCAAATGCATGTCCTTGTGTGTGTCCCTGTTGCAAATCTGCATGCACACAGTCTGGTCCCAAACATCATGGTTGTGCCTGTGGGCATGAATGCGTATTTTGTTCGTGTTTGTGTGTGTGAGTAATATTTTGGTTCAAAAAGTTTTTGTAATACAGTTGAATCAGGCTAAAGTTAGTTTTTCCACACCATACACTAGAATACATGTGTATGCTAAGGACAGTAGATGTTTCTTCGTCTTATATTTCTAAATTTACAACTATTTGGGGCTTGCATCCAGCGTGAATTTATTTCAGACTGTCCCTCAAGTTCATTTTTATCCAGCACCTGAAGTGCTATTTACCAAGCACCTCAAGGACTCAGTCCTAACTGACCCAAACTTCTCAGAATGATGATCCATGATCTATGTTTGCTCCTACCTTCAGGCACAGAGTAGAAGCATTTTATAAAATACGATCATCCTATCTCTACCAGGATTGAGGAGAGTTGCAGAACTGCCCTAACCAGTTAGGAATGTCCATCAGATGGACAAGGCCTGAAAAACACGTGTGCAGTTACACAGATACACACCTACACTAGATATGTTAATGTATTATTTTTTGTACTTGCTTTGTCTACATAACTGCATCTACTTTGCTGAAAAGAAAAACCCAGAAATGTATTTGACAACATGAAACTGCAGGTGCAACAGCGACAATTTAGGTCCCTCACTTCTCTGACTGCACTGATGCATTTCAAAGCTTCAAAGCGAAACTGTTCTTTCCCCACCACTAAACATGATAACGAAACATGACTTGGTAAGGCTTGTTTTGCTGAATTAAGAGCATAGCCATTGGTGAAGACGCCCCAAATGACCAAAGCAAGTAAACCATTGCACTTTCAAATACACCAGGGATATTTTGCAGTCGGTTTATACGTATTTCAGTCCTGCTGTTGTGTGGCCGACCAAACGTGCTGCTTTCTCTAACTCACTGAATGCATCTCTCAACCCGGAGAGCCGAGCATGGAGGACTGCAGATTCACCTGCAACTCTTTTCCAGGGAAACTACAATGTTTGCCTAACAATGATTAGATTTGTTGCTATGTTTAGTTTAGCTAAAGGGGTCACAAAAGTGACCAAATCTAGCTACATGTTTGCTAAATTGGCAACAGTGTGGTGGTGTCTTCATAAATAGCCTTCCTACTCTGAAATGAGAATATCTCAAACACTAACAAAATATTCTATGCGATTAACAGAAATGATTCTGACATGTTTTGATAAATAAACAGTGGGTACAGCCTTCCTCCAACAATGCTCATGTTAAAAATGTATGCCTCTATCCAAGGTACTTGGGATAGCTGTGTGAGCCACGTTTAACCAAAAAATGGATGCCTGTGGTTCTGTTTCTCTTGTAAATTTAAATTTAGCATCTGCAGCTATTGTCTTTATCAGGTATGTGCATGTGTGTGTGTGTGTGTGTGTGTGTGTGTGTGTGTTTGCATATTGGATGTATTTGTGCGGCCACACAATACATGCAATTGTGTATTTGTGTGTACGTGTATTTGTGTGTTCAGGGTGGTACCTCTTGTGGGTGGCCCTTGCAGTCTTTGCAGATGGGTGGAGGAGAGGAGTAGTGGTGGAAGACAGAACCGGAGAGGTTGTCGATCATCAGCATCTCCCCCTCTAATGTATCCTTGATCAGGAGAGATACACTGTCCAGCCACTGGCTTTCCTGGAACACATACACACACACGTACACACGTACACACACAAACACACACACATCCACGTACACACACGGGACGCAGGCCAGCAGACCAGTATTGCACGCAGGCGCAAACATGTGCACATGCGGACATGCGAGGACAAAGAACACGCAGGGAAATGCATACACCATTGTAAGGGTTATAAAAATGCCAATATACTCACGCAGGTATGCTTTACACTTTCTTATGTACTCTCACACAAAAGCACACACTCACACCTGCATAGTCATCCATACGTATGTAGATACGTTCACATTACGTAAACCTTAATTTATAAAATTCCTCAACAAAAATTTAATAAATCATCTCAAACACTTTCTCAATGTCAGAGATCATGTACTAATAAACCAGAATAAAACACCCTCTCATACTTTTTTGGCCTTTAGGGCTAAACACTGTTCTCTTTTGGAAAAAGGCTCCTCAATAATAGGACTCCAAACCCTCATTAGCCAAGTAACACATGATTTCACTATCAAAGCCTTGAGCACTGAGAGTGGTGCAATTACATTTGATATATCACCTCAATTAGGCTGTTCAATACCTTGTTGAAACAATTTAAGATTTAAGCATTCGCTTTGTGCTCTGGGTATTATTAGGTTTAAAGCAATTTAGACTGAATCAGTTAGGGCTTTTTCTGTGACTTAAATGATCCCTACTTGCTTGAATCTCATCTGCCAGATTGGTTTTCCCAGAAACTAATCTGAAGAAAACTAGGGAGAAAAAAACTGACTCCTGTGTTTCTTGGCAGGGGCATGTATCTCACAATGAACTGGATGCATTGTACCTGTACCACATTCATAACAACCAAAATAACTGTCGTACATCAGCAGATACATCCCAAAAGATACTGTGAAACAAGGTCACTCCTCTTCAGTACCCACACAAGCCTATTTTCATAACACATTTCTGCAACATCTCTTATAGCACAGTACTTAGATCAGTTATGCAAACACACATTTCTGACTCACACTGTTATCTTACAATAACTGATGGCTCATATTCTGAAAATGAGGGGGCTACAAATTCAAGAAGCAGGTTACTGTACTCTCAGCAATATAAATGTACCTACATCATGCTGGTTTATGAAACAGTGTTGCAGTGCCACTTTTTGGCTCAAAGACAAACTGACTACGCCATATCCAGTTCTTTTAATGCATGCAGGTATAAAAACTGCACTTCTTCTCTCAAACTCTCACAGGCAGTCCAGTCCCAAGATAGTTCATTCTGTGTAGGTGGAGAACTTGATGTAAAAAAAAATTACGTTTGATTGACTGTGGTGGCCTGTGTGCTGGCCTCCATTAATAACTGTATTAGTGGACAACAATAGGGCCCGTCTCCAGGGAATGGAAGTAGAGAGAGCTGAAATTAATTACTGCCTCTATCTGACTGTCACTGGCTCAGCCATTATCTCTCTTCTCTTATTTCCTTCCTCTCTCTTCCTCTCTGTGTATGTGTCTACTTCCTACAGCGTCTTCTCTCACTATTTTACTAGTCTTTCACCTTATAGTCAAACATGACTTCTTTATTGTGTAACATGGCACATGTTAGAGTATACTACTTGTAGCTGCAATCTTTCTCGAACTCGGTCTCTGTACATCATCAAATCTAATCTATTAACACTCTGAGTATTTATCCATCAATTTTAAGGATGACTAATGACGTTTGAGATTTTAAAATTCATGTTTTTATTTTTTGCATTTGTTCATAGATTAAAAAAAAGAAAACTGATTGTATTTACTGGAAAATCTACTGGTAGTATCATGACAATATATGGAGATTTACAAAAGTCTAGAGCACAAAACACAAGATGCCACAATGTTTGGGTTTGCACACTTCTCAACATAAGACTTGTTCAGCTGCAAACACACACACAAACACATGCACGCAAACACGTGTGCGCGCACACACACACACACACACACACACACACACACACACACACACACACACATACACGCACACAGTCAAACCCCAGGACCTGTAATCTGAATAAATTGCACTGGTCTGCCAGATCCCTTATTGCATCACTTGAGAGGCAGAGAATGAGAGAGAGGGAAATCGAGGTAGATAGAGATGGAGCGAGAGAGAGAGAAAAAGGGGGGGGGGGTATACTGCCAGTGTGTTCTCACTGGTCTGCATTAAGTTCCTTTGTCAGCCAACACTGAGCTAAAAATGGCTCCATGAAGCCAAGTTTAGCTCTACAAAGGTGAAACTCTTCATGGTAGCCGGTGAGTCATCTTTATGTTTGTTTCTGTGTAGATATCTCAGACAATCACTAGAGATTTTATAATGGAAGCGCGTGTCTCTGCTGTCAGACTCGGAGTAGAAATGAGAGGCCATCTACTCTCACACACAGATGTAGGCAGTGAAATTATCATTTCAGAAATGTAACCTGTGCACGTATGTCTACAAACTCACATAGTCTCGTGCGAGTGCTGAAAGGTTAATAAAGCTTAAATGAAAAAAGGCTAATCAAGTAAGCAATTAAAGTTGCTTGTCTCTCCTTGCTGACAATGTGGGTTGCTATGACTACAGTAAAGGAAGACAAAAACATAGTTCCAAAGGTAAAATGAAAATATATGGCTGAGCCTTAATCCTAATCACGGTAGCTTGGTTTAAAATGAAAATGCCTTTAATTCCAGCCCAATGGTATTATATTCACATTAACTGGTTTCTTAACACAATTCCATTGCAATGTTGCCGTTAAGACAGAGCTTAGTGTCTCTTTCCTCCTTTCCTTTTATCTGTCTTTTCTTTTTCTTCCCTCTCTTTTTGTAAATGTTCAACCTCCCTTGCCCTACCTTCCTTTTGCAAAAGAAAAAAAAAAAAAAAAGTACAAATGAATTATACAAAGAGATCGGTAAAACAGCCGAGTGTAATCACCCAATGTGACTGTCAGTCAATTTCTCAAAAAGGACAAAGAGCAATGACTCTCTCCTATGTCAGCACCATTCAAACACTTACAGAAATCCCTACCATATCATTTACCTCTTTTGTATTCTTCAAGCTTTTGCATCAAATATGTAATTTTCTCTGCTTGAACTAATGCACTGATACCGTGTAAAGAGAAGCAGATTGACAGGCAATAGAGACATAGAAAGAATACTTACAAGTAGGGATGTCTCCTTTACGTTTTTTGCCCTTAATCCTGATTCGAATCCATTAGTATCCAGTATTTGCTGATATTGTGTCCAGTCCAAATTTAATATTTACGTGCATTCAAATTTTCCTAAATACTCAGCCTAAAGTAGGTTTACATTATATTGATTAAGCAAGTACTACAGCAAATGATAAACTGTATGTTTAGATATGTTTAAGAGCCGAATCACTAAATGACAATCTAGCCTGCATCACGCTTTCCACGGTTTTGTTACTATATATTATACAATGTCCTATAGTGTTTTGTATAATGTTCTTGGAGAGAGAGCTGTCAGAGTGGACACTGCAGGAAGGTGTTGACAATATTTGGGCAGCTTCTCTTTCTCCCTATTGCAGACAAAATACAAAAACAAACTGCAATTTGCCGTTCACTTGCTTACAGGCGATTGTTCCACAGATTGAAAGGAGCACAACGAAGCAGTATAGCTAAGACACAGCTGGGTTACATCTGGGATACAATAAAAAAGGATATATCTATAGATATATCTATCTATCTATAGATAGATCTGAATGAATGTGGCTTTTTATATAAACCACAAGATTAAAAAAAGCCTTGATCGGGCTGATCCTGATCCTGGAGATTGGCTTGAGCCGTCCCTACTTGCAGACACAAACACAAACATACATGCGCAACCCCACCCACACACACACTCAAACACCGATCATACAAAACAGGCCTTTCACTCAAAGACAGCAAACAAACCTAGAATACTTGTGCTCTCTCTCTCTCTCTCACACACACACACACACACACACACACACACACACACACACACACACACACACACACACACACACACACACACACACACACACACACACACACACACACACACACACAAACACACACACACAGAAATACACATACTCACTTGTGCTGGTGAGTACAGGGTCTGGCTGGAGTTGCGGGAATTGTACTGTCCTTGGTGTGCAGTGGGTGCTGTGTGTCGCATCTTCCTCACTCCTTCTCCCTTCTCTCCTCTGGCATCTCCTCTCTCCCGTCCTCCTGCTGTGCCTCCAGCACCTGATCCAGCAGCGACTAGTCCTTTTTCCAGCCCCCCAACCCCGCAACCGGGGGCGCCCATGCAACAGAGGGTGCCCTGGGCCAGCTCCAGCTCAATTTCTGCATCCATCTCCGCCTCCTCTTGGGCCTCCTTGTTGGAGTCGTCCAGGTGCTTCATCAGCACGGCTACCACCACGTTGATGAGCACAAACTGGGCGGTGAGCACGAAGGAGACAAAGTACATGGGCGAGATAAACTGAAGGCTCGGATTGCAGGCATAGTCCACATCGGTGCCGTGGTCTGGTGGGCACTCCCGCAATGTGTCCTGGTGTCATAAAGGCAGATTATTAAGAAAGAGGTCAGGACAGGGTCGGTCAGGAAGAGAACAAAAAAAGGGTTGCGTGGAAGGGGACGCTTGAAAAGACAAAAGAGATAAGCCTTTGGGGGTACCACATTTTTTAGATAAAACACTGTGAAGATACAGGAAGTGAAGATAGTTACAGGAATACTGTAACAATACAATAATTATATTAATGTTATTCCTGAAAATATAGTTTTGTGTTGGTTTTGAACTGGATTGGATTTACTGTATAATATGGCATACATAGTTGTTTACATTTTACACTGCTTCAACAACAGTGAACATCCTAATTTTTACTTAATTTGATAGAGGCAAAAATCCAGAAAAGAAGACAAATCAAAGAAGACATATCAATATCTGAATTTCATCTTACAATGTTGTGAGCTCAGCTATATCACCACTGCATCAACAGTGGAATCCAAATAAAAATGTAAATTACATTTTAGGTAATAATTGAATAGATTTAGCTCCTGTATTCCTGACAAATTGTATCAACACCATACAATTAATTATTTTGCTTCTGTGCAAAACAAAAGGAGGCATTTTTTTTTTCTCTCCTAGAGTATTATTCTAGTGGATTTCCACTCTGGTTAACTTGTTCACAGTGGAGTTCAGTCTGAGCAGAACCAGAGTATTTCACCCAGGCAGAGACCCTACAAAACAATTTGAGCCCTCTTAGTTGAAGTTTGTCTTTTTTATCGCATTTTCATGACATTTACAAAGGACACTCCTTCATACAACTTCTCCCTTTTCTACCTTTACTCTTTCCATAAAATCTGCCTCTACTTTCCATCATATTTACATAATTTTGTTCTTTCCTCATCCAAGTCTCACACTCTTCTCATCCATCTCTTATTACAGTACACTGGTGCCTCCTCTCTTCCCTATTGTCACTGCATGACTAATTACCACTCTCCTCACCTGCCTCTTACTAAACCAAAGCAGGTCTACCTTTCTCACAGCCCAAGTAGTAATTTGACAGCTAAAATGACAGAGATTTACTCTGAGAGGTAGCATCTGTGGCCCGCTGGCTTGCTTCATTGCCCACTACCATCCGCGCTGCCCGTATGTGTGTGTGTAATGGTCCACGCCCGACACGTTCCAGCATAAACGCTATTCCCCTTGCAGCCTAGGTGTGCGGAGGAGTGATGATAGCTGCTGGTGGTAGTAAATGCGTGTTTAGGGGAATTGGTGCTTCGTGTGAATGTGCGCAATGAGGCACAGTCATTCCCCTACCGATCAGTAAGGAAACCTGTATTCCTGGTGCTGAGCAAGCACATTTCCCTTTCATCAGCAACTATCACTAGAGTGAAAGATAGGATGCATGAGAGAAATAAAGGAAGAGTTAATTCCGGTCTCTCTCAGACATCTCTTCAGTGTTCAGTCTTTGTTTTAATTTCTTTTCTAACACAAATTCTAAACTGTTAAGTAAACATTTAGGCTAAAGCTATGCACACTGTGTTTTAGCAACGAAAAATGGGAGCTCTACTAAACTGGTTGAAATCTTCCAAATGCACAAAGTCTGACTGAACGATTATCCAGTTGAATTTAACTCTATACCTTCATGATGCCATTCCAGTTGTCGCCCGTGGAGACTTGGAACAAGGTAAGGAAGGCCATGCCAAAGTTCTCAAAGGTAGCGTGACGACTCATACCCTCACATGGGTAGTCTTCATTGCAAACTGAGGATGAGAGTTAGGGAGTGGATGGAGGGAGAGAGGAAGTTATCGGGTTGCAGATGAGAAAGAGGTGAGAGGATAAGAGAGAGAGAAAATGGTACAGAAAGGGAGCAGGGATAAGAAAAGCAGAAGAGACTTGTGAATATTAACACTCAACACTCAAAAACTGCAGAAGCATGTACCATTTCTGTCGCTAAGCTTCCTGCATGATTGTTCAAGCCAACTCAGTGTAGACACAGTCTGTTATCAAATAAGTAGCAATGTGACCACACATTATTTGTCTTTGAGTTTATATCCCAAGATAATCTTTGAAAAGCGACACTCGCATTTGCCGCTAATCCCTTCCCCTGCCAAGATCCAATAGGAAGCAATATTGCCACTGGCTGCAGCTGCAGCACACAAGGGAAATGTGACAGTTTGGAGGATATATCTTCCAGCTTCAATGTGAATATTTTAGGACAGTACTTGTGTATCAGAATACTGGAGAGTGGATTGACTCAGTAATGGCTGTCTGGCTGAAGGAGAGAGAAGTGATTAAAAAAGGATACAGAATGGAGAGGAAATAAGGAGATTGTCATAGTGAAGTCCTTGTGCTTTTAAGTGCACAAGCTGAGTTTACTATAATGAGTGCACAAAAACTCGAACCAACAATTGTATTTCCCTATTAGGACAGTCACTGACATATGTTGATTTTCAGTTATCTTCTGTATAGTGAGGATGTGTGGACAATATGCTTTTCGACGAGTTGGTATAATAGTTTCATCACAGTACCACATATAAATGATGAACGGATTAATCCAACTAGTTCAAGAGCTTATGTACATTACCACATACATGGTGTATATTTAGTTCCATGCCAGAAACAGGATAATACACAGTTTCTCAAGGGATTTAAGATTAGTATTGAGAGCAAAGAGTAACCCATCCCATGTCAAAGGAAAATCTGACCAAAACTAAAACCTTTTGAAGAGATTCTTCTGAAGACAATTCACCCTTGACAGGCCACAGGAAGCTGGTGTTATGGCCTAACAGAACCCCTTTTTTGTCATTTATCCAATTACACTGGATAAATATACATAAATTACCAAACATAATGGAATTAATATATGGATTCTCTGAAAATATTTGTAAACACCAAATACTATCTTATATAACTTGCTTAAAATCATTTATATAAGGTTTTATTTGACCTAATTTTTTGTAGCATCATGACTGGATAATGTGCACTCACCAAGTTCTCCAAAAAGCTCTACTCCTAAGGCGGCGTAGATGAAAAACAGCAGCATGAAGAGCAGGCCCAGGTTACCCACCTGCAACACACACACACACACACACACACACACACACACACACACACACACACACACACACACACAGATACACACAAACACACAGAGACAGGAAAATCTCTTACCATGCTTATGTCGTAAACCATTTAACAGCATTTTCACATCTGAAACAACAAAGTATTCCCACAAATAGCATTGTGCTTAGGCTCTGTCTATATTATAAACTCAATATGTGATTCGTAAGACTTGTTCTTCTTTTAGTAGGTTACGGTTACAATTACTCTTCTGTTATACACTGCTATTGAACACATATGCGAGAAATATAATACAAGTAATGGGTGTGCATGAAACCAGTCAAACAGAATTCCAACTAATTTCTAGTGTGCTGCTCCCATATCACCCTGCTTAGTTTTGCAAACCATGGCACAACTTCCTCTGAGACTTTGATACAACTGAACCCCTGATGCTGTTGTGAATTTTTAAGTTTGGGGACTTGGCTCGGTTCCACCACAAACAGCCCTCTGTTACCACAACTTAATGGTGATGATAATATTGCACGGTAAACACTCAGAGGGCAAAATCTAATCCCATTAAGGAGATACAGAACCCAGTCTCCTATTCACTGTGTTTAACACTCTGCTAAGAACACTGCTCCACTGGGAATGAGGATATTCGCTGAAAAGTAGTAACTATAATATACTTGATGTCACCTGTTTTTCAGGGAAAACATACTTTGACAATTTGCTGTTTACTCTGTAGAGTTCAGTCTAGGAATAATGCTTTAACATTATGACAATTACAGAGCTTGTTCTGAAGAGATTACACATAAACTGTTATGCAAATAAAGTTTATTAAGACTATGTTGAGATACTTGTGGCAGAGGCGTTTTGGCTCTACTTGAAGGTGGGATTGGCAGGGCTATAAATATATCTAGTTGTAGGAAAAAGTCATGGTGAAAAGGAAAGTTTGGAGGGAAAGCTCTCATTAAATAGGAGCCAAGTTAAACAACTCTGACTGCGATTAAATTTAGGTTACATTAAATTCAACAACAATGAGATTCCACAACTAGCAAAAGAAAACTGTTGTAAGTGTCTTTGCTTATGTGTGTCGTCCTCATTAAAAACTCACTAAAGTGATTGTTGAGGAAATCAGTAAGAATTTGCATGTCTTCATCTGCATTTTAAGCCTGTCAAACGGACTGATATGATTCACCTGGTTAGTCTACGTTAATGTTAAGCAGGTCAATTCTACGCTTAATGTAAGAACTGCAGGAGATGGTGAGAAAAGAGCATAATATCTGCATGTATATAACACAATGTACATTATAAAAATGTTAAAATTTACTTTTGATGTGGGCAAAAACACCCCATTACATGAAAGATAATCTGATGAGTCCTTTTGGACTGGAGGTAATGGAAGTAACACCATACAAGCTTTCAGTTGGAGTACTGTAATAATTGCAGATGTGACTGTTGTGGGGTTTGCCTCATGCCTGTCTCTAAGTTGGTGCTATCCTGCCTGGAGTGCTTAACAATCTGTGCTTCATAATGACCTGAGTCAATATGGGATCCAGGATAAGGATGAACGCACTTTTGAGAAAGACAAGTTTTACGAGGAGGGACTTAATAGTGTATTCTATGCAAATGTCTATAACAACAATTTACCCTCTACTAGATTAAAATAAACTTGAGCTTTACTATTTGTCACTTGTAGTTTTCCTTGCAAAGTTGTCTTCAGGTATTTTAATGATTTAATTTGATTTAATTTCAACCGACACCAGCAGCGCATTCATTTCTAAAGCTAAATACAAATTGTTTCACAAGGTGCAGCTCTGATGCCAAAGGCTATTCAGGAGGCTTCTCAGCCTTTCCCAAAGAAGATATAAAATAACTGGCTTGTCTTTAGTGCAAACATGATATAAGCTGTTACTGGTAGTGAACCGCGTGCTTCAGCCATCTTGCATCAGTTGGGAAAGGGAGGATAATGGAGGATGCTCGTGGGTAAAATGAGTTCGTCTCACTTCGTCTTTGTAAAGACAAGCCGTGAAAATGCATTTCTCTTAACATTTTAATGACCTATTAAGCTCACCCGTCCATTTAAGGAAGTATATGGATCCCTCATTACAACTCCATGTCCTGGCATGGCCTATTAGATATATAAACTGCTTTTGCAACTTGTGAAGAATTCCCATCATGTTTAATCTTATAAATTATTATTCTAGCCGACATCTGTTCCTGTGTGTTATGATAGCATTATTCATGTTCCTTGCCTTGTCATACCATCAGCAGTGTATTTCCTTGTTCCTTTGTTCAGTTGTATTCTGAAGCCTTTGTTGAGGTTGAGTACTATCCTCAATATCCTATGCGATGTAATGAAGAAAAGTTGTCAGCTTGCCATTTCATTTTCACATAGAAATATAGTGCATCAGGTTAAATCTCTCACCAGGTGAAACACTTTCACTCTCACTCTTTCAGTACCTCAATATGTACACAGACCCATACACGGTCAGAGATCTCCTGGAACTGTTTAATTAGCCCTAGTTTTAATTACCTGCCCCGTTGCCCTTGGGATAGAGCAAAGGGCTCAGTGTTAATGAGAGGGGGATCAATAGAAAAGAAAGACAAGGAATCTGTGCTCCCTCACCTCTGCCTGCCCTCCTTTCACCACACCACCTGTTTACCACTGTTTGCTTCATCTTACCTCTGATGGTCAGTGGATCCGACTGTGTGTCTGTGTGCCTGCATGTCCATAAATAAGGCTGCACACCTGTCTTTGCAGCTAACCTTGCCTTTTATGAAGGAATATTTTAACATTCTGGAAACCAACACTTCACTTTCACTTTCTTCCTGGGAGTTAGATGAAAAGACTGGTCCCAAATTCATGTCTGTATGGTATATATTGCAGCTGGAGACAGCATTCCGTTAGCTAGCTGTTCAGCTAGTGGTTATAAGTACAGTGGGTTTTGGTAGAGATTGACCCAACGAGATGGGGGCGTCCCCGTGCATACCACACAACCACAACATCCACAGTTCGATGGGTACCTTTGTTGCATGTCATACCCCTCTCCCTCCCCAGGTTTCCTGTCTCCTCTACTGGCTGACAAATAAAGGTAAAATGCCAAAAATGTCCGTAGTAAATTTTTGTTACCTATGGACAGAGCCAGTCTAGATGTTTCTCCCATTTCCTGTCTTTATGCTAAGTTACGCTAACCAGCTGTTGGCTCCAGCTACATATATACCGTACAGATGCAAGAGGGGCATCAATATTCTCATTTAACTTTAGGCAAAAAAGTAAAGAAGCATAATTCAAAAACTGTCAAACTTTTGCTTTAAGTTTTCGCAGGTAAAGTAATTATCCAAGCAAGACTTCAGCATACAGTGAAAAAAAGGATTTTGAGCAAAGGTTATTGATAAATATTCATTGGTACACTGATTCTGAAGCAGCACATAAAGATGACAGCATCAACCCCATATCAGACACATAAAATCATTTAAATATATCCTAAATATTATATATACATAACATAACTTTACCTTTGTTTTGTTGTCTCCTATTTTATTTGGAATTCATACGGTCATGTTAAAAAGCATACAGAGAATAATTCCAGTCAGTAAGAATAGTGAGCAAGGATGCACTCTGGGAATTTTCTAGGGAGTTGCGCTTTCAGTGCACAGAAATGATTTTGACACTGAGACAGCCTAGAAACCACCTGACTCTGTGGACAGTTCACCACCAAATGAACTACAGACTGGTTTAAGAAGCCCCCACCGTTTCTAGCACAGTGGTCTCAGTGTGAGTCTGGGTACTCTCCATGGTACTGAAAGTGAATCCAAGCCGGAGCCTGTGTGTGTATATGTATGCGTGCTTGGACATGTGTGAGCCGGTCTACCAGTCTGTGGTTTGAATGAATCAACTATTAGAGCTCCCTACAGGCCGACAGAGAAAGAGAAAGGGGGCTCGTACTACCCTGGCTATTAACTGAGATTGCCCAACTGTCTCTCTGGGAGTGTGGTGTGTGTGTGTGTGTGTGTGTGTGTGTGTGTGTGTGTGTGTGTGTGTATGTGTGTGTGCGTGTACCTGAGGAAGGGCTTGGACCACCGTATCCAACAGGGCTCTCATTCCTGTCGCCATCTTCAGCAGCTTCAGCACTGTGTACGTATGTCAGAGAAAAAGAGACAGAGAGATATTAAGTGTGGGCATTTAGGTGGAAATCTTAGGTGGAAATCCCTCAGGTTCAATTACAGACTGAGTGATAATCATTAAACTGTGGAAAGGTCAGCTTTTAATTTCCACCCCCATGTAATACACACGTACTGTACATGCGTGTACGAGCAAAAGCAGCACTTTAGACATTAGCCGCTATGCTACACCTAACTGATGTGTAAAATTTGTTTACAATTTCAGCAGTTATATTTTAACACACCAGTAAGACCAAATCAATATTCTATTACACTGAATGGATGTGCAGTTGTGACAGGACTTGTAAGTGAGTGTGGTGAGTATTTCACACAAGTAAAGTTAATGTACCTCGTGCTATCCTCAATACTCTCATGATCCTGATGATAGTGGGATTGATGGGCAGGGCAGCACTGATCTCAATCTCCTCCAGGGTGATGCCCATCACTGACAGTAGCACAATGGCCAGGTCCAACTGGTTCCACCTTGCACAAGCACACACACACACATACGATGGGGCAAGGTACAGAAAGGAATTGCACCACGCACGCACAAAAAAGCAAATATAAACACAAAATGATGCAAAGATGTAGTCACACTTAAAAGTCATAGCTGTTCACTTGTTGGCTCCGAATGTAAGTAATGCACTAAGGGATGTATGAAAAGTTCTGACCCTTACTCTATAAGGAAGTATGTAGCTGATTTATGTTATATTTCATTGTTACTCTCCTTCTCATTGTTACTCTCCTTCTCTTGTAACAGTGCCTCAGCCCCAAAAGCCCCTGA
Organism: Xiphias gladius; assembly: GCF_016859285.1. NCBI lineage: Eukaryota > Metazoa > Chordata > Actinopteri > Istiophoriformes > Xiphiidae > Xiphias > Xiphias gladius. The sequence goes on along the minus strand of NC_053402.1, from coordinate 11,891,487 downwards.
TTAATCCATCATGTGCAGCAAAATGCTTGTCAGAGAATTTCTTTTTTTAAGGCTTGAGGACAGATGAGAAACAGATGTTACCAAATTAGATAAATATGGTAGTGAGTCAAAGAGTTTGAAGCCACCACAGTCCTTGCGACATGTGACTAAGGGAAAATATTTTGGCCTGATGTAACTGCACAATTGCCGCAAGCTTCCCGAGATGTTAATCCTTTATCACCTCACGTAGCTGCTTCAGGAGGTCAGGTAGTCCTCATTTATCTTCTGACTTTTTGGAAGAATGTCAACATCTTTAGTGAGATCATCAAGGTGGGATGAAAACTGTGCACATTTTTATGGGAAATGGTAAATCAGGTGCTCATCTGATCTGAGGTCACATAGCAAGGCATCCAGAGTGCTAAAACATTTGGTACTGCAAATTCATTATCAGAATGCTTGCCAGTCTCTCTTACTTAAAATGACAATGACAACAGTGTATCAATCACTGCCTCTACCTCATTATCATCATGCACATGATCCTGTTTCCCTCAACTGTCACGGTCTGCCTGATTGTTGGTCTACTTTTTTTTTTTTTTTCAGATTTTTGTTTCCAGCAAGGGAAGGTGCATCTTCTTCTATGGTTGCAGTCATACAACCCCTTTAAAACTGAGGACAGCAGCTGCCTTTGTTCATAATTACAAAAGCGCACAGAATAAGACATCGTGTTCCTTAATCACTTAAATACAAGGTCATATAAGCAATCTAGCTCATCTGGTAAAAATGCACAAGTTACACATCTAAAGGTTCAATTAAATGTGTGTTGGACATTCATTTCTCCTTCACTGTACGCCTCAGAACTTTATGGCCTGGCACACAAATACAGCACACACACGCTGCAAATTTGGCACACAAATACAGCACACACACACACACACACACACACACACACACACACACACACACACACACACACACACACACACACACACACACACACACACACACACACACACACACACACACAGCAAATTTAAAGTAAAAGCTGGTGTTACATGTGGCAGTGTGTTTGTGTGTTACCTGTCAATCCAATGACCGAGTTGTAAAACTGGCCTGAGAGTCACCCCAGATTATAAATCACACTATGCACAATGTCTGCTCACAGCTATTGCTGACACTACATAAAAAGAGATAAAGTGCCAGCTGATAACTTTGTGATAAATTCTTTCTATATCCGTCCATCTCTTTCTCATTTCATCACTCATTTGTCTTCTTCCTTTTTTGTCTTTGATCAGTCCAGCTTCCCCTCCTATATATTATCCGTCACTTCCCTATGTGTCTCTCTCTCCTTCCCACCTTATCGCTCTTGCTCTAACCGTTTCTCCTCACTCCTCTTTCGCTTCACTAACTAAAATAGGTCAATGACATTAAACTACCGTCAGTGTAATATAAGCTCCGAAATCTGTTTCTGCCTTTAATTAGTCACCACATATCCCTGAAAAGAATAAGACACCAGTCTCATCACCGTGCACATTTAGGTGAGTGACAAATCAATTAGTCTGTGCTCTGAGTGAATAAATGTTGGGATGAACAGACCAGTGCTGAGGTGTGTTTCCTGCAGAGGTCACACAAAGGTCTTTACTGTAAATTGGAGAAACGGAAACAGTAGTATCACATGCAGAGAACTAATAGACAATTAGGTTTTGTTAAGCAGAATAATGGTGTAGTTAGACGTTTTTTTCCAATTAAATCAACAATATTTCACTTGAATTAAAACAATCACTGTCATATTCAGATGAAATGTAAGTTTTATTTAATTAATTATAAATAAATTCTAGTTTATATTTGCATTAGTGAATAACTTGATGGGATAAGGGATCTAAATATTGATTTGGTGGCCAAAGAAGCAAATACTGTGAACTCTTGCATCTTAGTGTTAATAAAGAAGACATTTCTGTTTTCTTTGACAGGACTGAGGATGTGTGATAGTTGTCATGAAATCCGTATTTGTACCACAGTATGTTTTAGTCAACTTAATAACAGAACACATCAGAGCCAGCTCACATATTTAGACATATTTCATAATCTTCTATATCCTTAAAGCTGTTATTTGCTATTCCATGTATAATGATCAAAGCAAAAGGCAGATTTGTACAGCTATTACACTTTGAACTAAATAAGTGTTTATTATGGCACTATTTATATTATATGTTAATTCAAGAGATTTTGCAAGTGCCTAGAGCCATGTTAATCGCTTTAATGTGAAATTTTTTCGATTCAAATATGTGATAAGTGACTTAGCTGAATAGACAAAAACATAGAGTGATACCGTCATTTTTAGTGACATTAATTCTCCAACTGTTTTGACGTTTAAAGCTCATTTTGCAGTATCTAAACCGAAGGGTTTTCAGGCTAGACACTAAAAAGGCCATAAGAAAAGCTGATTGACAATCATCATGCCGCTTTCCTTGAGGTACAGTACAGTCGACCTCTGGATATAAGATTAACAAATCTACATCTGTACATAGTGTGACAAATAAGCCTTAGATGCAGCCAGAAAGCGAAACACTTTAATATACAATCACACTGCCAATACACACAAGGTATAAATACACACTGTACCTGTCTTTGAAGAAGCGGCGAAAGCCGAAGGCGATGAGTTTGAGTACTGATTCCAGCACAAAGGTGGACGTGAAGAAATAGTTGCAGTACTTCAGGGCAAGATCCAGAGACTGAAAAGAGAGAACAAAAAAGGTGTGTGTGTGTGTGTGTTTGTGTGTGTAATGGTGGTAGGGTGGAGTATTAGGAGCATCAGCAGGGAGAAACTGTACAACTGGAGTTGTTCCCATTGCTTTCAGAGTAAAATCAAGCATGCCAGAGGCAAAAACAGAGCATCCTCCATTCATGGCACCTAAAAGCCCCACATTACCTCCCCTAACAAACACATATTTTTAAGCTAAATTTTACTCTTAGAGTATTCAAATATTCCAGAGGCAAGCGTGTTTTAATTGTCTTAAACATTCAGTCCAGCTTCCTGTTACTGCAGAGATTGGAGATTATTTTGCTAAAGCTCATGAACAGAGCTGTATCTTCTAACAAGTGGGAGGCTGCCAAATGTCAGGACCAGCAGCTGACAAATACAGCCAAAACCTGTGATATTTATCTGATGCTCGGACAGTTGGAGAAAGCTTGCTCCATTTTAAAGGTCAAATCGGCATCTTATCTCAAGGATAATCACTTTTCTCACCCTCACAAAAAAGCTATCAGGCTTTCGAAACTCCATTCATCACATGTGAATGGACAGATACACGTAGTGTGCACCTAACAGCACTCTAACAGCAGCCCACGTCAAATCAGCAATGCAATCACAGCTCCTTTGTATAGACTGCAGCTACACAAAACACATGCTACAGAGCCTGGATACAGTTTCATGGTGGTGGAAAAGTCAGGGGTATCACTGTGTCTTTTTAAGATGCTGCTGTATGGCTGTAGTGTAGAGCAGAAAAAAAGCTACAAAAATTGACAGACACTAATACTTTGAATAAAAAACCAAGCATTAGTTCTTCCTATTGAGAATGAGCTTATATAAATCTGTTTAGAAAATGTCTGTTTTGTCCATATTTGTGGAAATGGTGCTTTAGGGGAAGTGAAAGTAAAGTTGCTCAATTCTTTAAATGTTTACAAAAATGACATTTTTGACATTTACAAACATTCCTTCTTACGTGAGGTTGATTGTAGTGCTCTAGGGACATGGTGATGACGTTGATGCAGATAATGAAGGTAATGATTAGGTCCAGGTAGTGGTTTGTGCACAGTGTGTGGATCATCAGGCGCATGTGGCCATAGCTGGCATAGTAGGGCAGCTTCTGGGCTTCTGTTGGTCAAAAAATATATTAATGACGCTTTTAAACATATTAAATTTGTATTTGCATCTGATAAGGGCTGTTTTCTGATGTTTTAGTTAAAGAAAGTATAATGTGTTCTCGAAAGTGATATAAAAAACCATCTCATGATATATGTTTAAATCTATATGATCTTCTAATTACAACTTAAATCATATTTAAGATAATTTCAAACCAACTGCTCTTGTTGCCACTAGAAAAGTACAGAAAATCATCTCTACCATGTGGAACAGAGGATTTTTCCAAAGAGACCTGCTCTAAAGTGAGCACTTGGGAATGCAAAATTTAAAAGCTTTGATCAAGTTGAAATTACTATCAACATAAAAAAATATCTCCAATTGCAGAGCACATTACCCATTATTAAAATTCCTGTCTGTGCGGTCCATATGTCTGTCTCTCTCTGTCTTTCTACAGTACAAATTTTCATCAGTGTTGATCACAACTCTACACGCTAATAGAAAATGATTCTTGTGATATGTCACAGTAACAATAGGCGTAGGATAAGCTTCTCAAGCCCTTATTTTCAGGCACTGTGTGTTTTGTATCGCTGTATCTTGTTTTATGAATGTAATCATCTTTCATCTGATCTTCCCCATTCTCAATCTATAAAAACCTTCCTACCTCTTCTTTCTTACCAGTCCCTTCCTTTCTATCCTCTGTCACTCTACTCCTGTCTCCTTCTCCAACCATTCATGTGCCTCTGTTTGTTTTTTTTCTCTCCCAGCTTTTGGCTGCGTTCATACTCTATCCCCGTCTCCTCTCAGTCCTCTCTCTTACTCCTCCTCTTCTTTTCCATGCGCCGCTGACGCTTCTCTTCACGCCTCTTGGCCTCCTCCACCTCCTGGTGCTGGCGGCACTTGTGGAAGTTCTCCACCACCACGCCAACAAACATGTTTAGGACAAAGAAGCTGACGATGAGAAGGAATGAGATGAAATACAGCAGCATCCATGGGTTGTTGTTGGTCACCGGCTGGGGTTGAAGTGGTGTGTTTGTTCATGATGTTGTTTGAAATAAAATGATGTGATGTGAAAGAAGGAGGTAAGAAACAAAACGGAGAAGCGATGGAAGGAGAAAAACAGTTAGACAGGTAAAAATGTAAGATTTACATTTTGGATGATGAAGATTGTGCCTCAAAATTTATTCTTTTAAAAATTGTTGTTGTACAGCTTGTATGTGGGTACCTGTTGGTCCACACCCACAGCATCCAGGCCGTGATACATGATGTTAACCCAGCCATCCTTGGAGGCGAGTACAAACAGGGACATCAGAGCCTGGACAACAGAAGGCAGAGAACAGAAAGGAAAACTATTATGCTTGATTTATGGAGAAAAATCAACTAAAAAAAAAAATTATGTTCTGCTTCGTATTTCTTTAAGAAACATAATGCACATCAGACATACAGAAAACACACATGTGACACTAACCTGACCCAGGTTGTCAAAGTTGTACTTATGATGAACCCACTTGTAGTTTGCTTGCAGACAGTCAGACTTGTTGGTGATGTTTTTGACATCAGGTCCGAAGCAGTAGAAGAATTTGCCTTTAAACAGCTGTCAGTAGAAGAACAGTGACACCGAACTTTTGACGCAGTCTGACTACTTATAAAAAAAAGAGAATTAAGCCTTCATAGAGCCTTCCAATGAGATGAAAGGATGCTCTTGAGTGAAATAATGAGCTGGTCAAAGATCCCTCCAGCTGAAAATGATGTGCAGTGATGAAAGAAGTAGGAAGACAATGAGAGTTTACTTAAGAGAGAGAAATATAGAAATGCATGTGCATATCTGCTTCAAAGCTATAATGAGGGAAAGCAAGGGAGAGAATTAGATTTTTTCAAAATCATAGTAATTGGGAGGAAACCAGAATGCATACAAATAGGTTATTTACAAAAATGTCCGTGCAAATAATAAGCTTCCTACCTGTACCCCAAGAATGCCAAAGATGATAAAGAAAGCACAGCAGATGAGGACAATGTTGCCGATGGGTTTGAGAGAAGTGATGAGAGTCTCCACCACCAGCTTCAGACCTGGAGCTCTGCTGATCACCCTGAAGAAATGAGAGGAGTAAGAGGAGAACAAAAAGTACATGAAATGGCAACAGAGAGAGTAACAAACAGGACATTTATAAAAAGTTTAGTTTGTATGAAATGTATTTCTGACAATGGGTATTTATTATCTGTGTATTGTATGTAACATTTCATATGCTACTGATTTATTTAATAAAAAATATGGGAATGATGTGAGTTACTGATCCTTTTTAGCATCTTTAAAATGGCACTGATTATATTATTTATTATATTTATTACATACTGTCTGGCCAGAAGGAAAATTGAACAGAATATAACTGATTAATTATGGCAAAGTTTTCTTGCTGCTGTTGAGATTGTTAAACAGTAACTGTAAAAAATATATGTGTAAAAAAACAAAACAAAAACCCCTGTAGTTCTTTGTCCGTACCTGAGGGGACGCAATGTTCTGAGCAGCCTGAGTACTCTAAGCACCCCCAGGATCTTGGCCCCACCCGCCATGGACACAACAATGTCAATCAAAGACACAAAAACCAGGAAGCCATCCAGAATGTTCCAGCTGCTCCGCAGATAAGCCTGTTCCCCCATATAAAGACCCATGGAAACCACCTGAAGATGAGAGAGAGAAGAGGTGAAGCAGGATATTAGAACATGGACTACACATGCCACACGGCAGCTTAAACACAATTACGAGCCGTCTGTGTATCGTCAGTTTCTGAACCAGCTCTGTAAAATTTTTCAAATGTGAAAAATACAAATGTGTTGCACAAAGTATAACAAGGTGAAACTAAAGGAACCAGAAGGTGAGAAATGAGATACAGACAAAAAAGTAATCAGCAGGACAAAAGGCTGTGTGTAACATGTCTTGTTAGTGTGAAACTCAAACACATTAAAAACATGTTCTCACCTGGCTGCCGAAACAATAATGTGCCTGACAAGTAGACACAAACACACACATTCAGATGTACGTACACACCTCTTCAAACAACACCTGCTTTGGCTAGAGAGCACCCAGAGCAGACGCTGACTTTATCTGTCACACACATACAGTATGTGTGTGCACAGACACACACACACACACACACACACACACACACACACAGCTGCAAGTCTGTTGCGAGTGTATGCACTCCTTACGCATAGTGTAGTGCACAGGTTCCAGTGTGTTTGATATCCAGGGGTACGGTGATAATGTCCCGATGCCTTTCTCTTTGACTTGTAAAAAGATTATTGTGAAACCATTTGCCATAATATGGTACTTTATTCTTATGTGAGTTCAACAGTGAGAGATGGATGTTGTACAGGCACTGCATTACACATGCACACATCCGGATTCAGTGTTTGGCTAAGCAGCAGTGGGAGCATTGCGCCTGCAAAAAATCTGCCACTGACATTTAATGCTGTTTGCCAAGTGTCCGTGTAAAGCTTCAGAGGGACTTTGGGGGTTGCGTGCAAACATATCAACATGTTTGAAAGATCAGTGCCTGGCAAACATCTTCGGTCTGAATGCCAAAATTTAAACTGAATGTACCACACTTGTTTTGAGTTCACAATTCTGATTATTCTGATTATATACCTAAACGTAATGTACTTTGTGTTGAGAAATAGTATCGGAAAATAGCATTGCCTATTATGTACAGCTATAAGTATTAGAACTAGTGAATGTATCTTGGAGAGTGCTACATGGTGTTTGAAGCTGCCTCATGGAATAACACTAAAAAACCTGCACAACATACTGACCAATTCTTCAACCCCGCTGTGCTGTGCTTTTTATTTGGCTACATCTTGTACAAAGCACTGAACTCCATGGTGGAGTCCTACGGAGAGATTAATGCTACACAATCAAACACACTAACACACATTACGCAGATTCACAAGGCTCAGACAGACAGCGACATGGAGGGAGACATGTACGGCTCAGCCAGAGGGCTGACAAGTCTGTGGCTCATTGATGGGCTGTGATTGGTTAATAATTGATTGTGGGAGTGCATAATTGATGACCCACTTGTGCCAGAGCCCTTCGCAACGAATACAGAAACATACGCAGAGCGAGGGAGAGAGAGCAAAGAAAATAAAGGAAGGATAAAGAAACAAGAAAGACAGAGAGTCAGAAAAAGGACTGATGAGAACAGAGGGACCCTAAGGAACTGGAAACATAGACTTAAAAAAGAAGCAGTCAACATCGGAGCTGAGTGGGGGAGTGCTGGAGATGGACTGCATCCATAAGAAGAGACTAGCCACTAATTAATGACATTGCTTAATTGCGCTATTCTCCGAAAAGGACATGTGAACTGCCATGAAAAAAGGGAAGGGAAGACAAGGGAGGATACAGACAGACAAAAAAAGATGCCTCTTTGTAGTACGGCCACATGCTATAATGGACAGAGAGGTTGTAAAATGTTACCTTGAGTGTCATCTCGCCCACAAAAATGGCAGTAAAGATGTAGTTGGAGATAGTGAGAAAGACTCTTTCCTGGACAGACAAACAGAAGGTGGAGAGAGAGGGTTGAAAGTCAGAAAGAGGAGATGGAGCAATTAGGGGTAGTAAAAGCTTACTGAACGTTTTAGATAATAAAATTGAATTCATCCTCGGAGAATACAAAAAGCTAACACACAATTGCAGAAAGGAGCTGTAGCTTCTAACACACACACACACACACGTGCTCGTTTCAGATGGATTTACCAAGCTGCCCTGTAATATCTTGGGCCTCTCCAGAGCTACTGTGATGCAATTGGAAAAGATGAAGGCCAGTACCACATAGTCAAACAGCTTATGGGCAATGATGGACTGGCACATCTGTCTGAACCTGGAACGAGAGGAGAGGAGAGGAGACGAGAGGAGAAGGAGACGAGGAATGAGTTGAAGATGAAGGAAGGAAGGAAGACAGCAAAAAGAAAAGTTTAAATAGGCAATGCCATTGTTATTAAGCCAAAAAGAGGCTTAAAAATGCTGGGACAATATGTTGACGTGAGGCCACACTCTGTCCAAATACAATTTAAAACATTCTTCCACCCAATCAGAATGGGAGCCAAGTTCCCTGACAGTGTATGGGAGCTCCCTTGTATCCGGGTGAGTAAATAGCCTCATTCAGCCCCTGTTTACATTGCTCCTAATTCAAAACAAATTACATTAACAACACTCTCAGAAGCACCAGACTCCTGAGTACAGGGAGTCTGGGAGAACAGAATAGAGAGAAAAGAGACAAACAAACAGCAAGAGAGCGAGAGAGGGAGAAAGACAGAAAGAGAGGGGACATATAAATACTGAATATGCATTTCAAAACTTAGCATGTGACACTATGTACTGCCAAAAAGCAATTAAATATCTCCGCTGCAGTCTGTATTGGAACAGAATAAAAGAAACAGGATGAATCAATTCGGAAAAGGATCGAATTTATTCTTAACTATTTTGGAACACACATGGAGACATTTAAATGCCTTTTCTTTAAATGCTCAACTGTGTCTATTCAAACCCTTCCTCTGCAGATTTTGACACAACATCACTAGACGTTAATGCCAAATTTAATGAATTGTCTACGGTATTAAATTTACTCCCCTGAGGCCTGTTTCTTTCTCTAACAGGGGAAAGGGTAGAAAATATACCTTTGTTATTTGCAAGGTGGTGATCAATACTCAATACTCTTATGTAGAGCTTCCGTGTGGAAGCTTGGCAATCTGTATTTCCTATCGATGAGGTGGGGAAAAGAATCCTCCCACCCATCCTTGATATTGCTTTGGTGAGATATCCCATGGTCAGCCAATAGTGACAGGCTGTGGAGACTTGAACTACAAAAACAGCCCACATTCTGAGCCAACACACTTTTGATGCCGGCGATCACTCCAGCACTCAATGCACAGGATACAACAAATTTGATTAAAAAGGAAAAAAGTGGAGCGGGGGATAACGGTGACTCACTTGTTCTGTGGAGAGAATAGGAAGACAGACCAATCCTCCCTGCTCTCACACCAGTCCGGTCTATATGCTTCTAACATCTTCTGGATGCGGAAGCACAAGCTCTACAACAAATATATATACACATCATGACATGTACAAGCAGAGCCCATACAATATGCACAATTTAACCATAGAGTAAACACAAAAAGACACACAGAAGTTCACAGAGAAACTTCCTGGTTTAGACTCCCTGTTTGAATTATTTACAAAAGTGAAACACTTCTATAGCAACAGCTCCGAGCATCTTTCAACATTACCATCTGTATAGCTCTCTCCCCTGCTGTCTAAATAGTCCTTTCTAATTAACCTTGTTTCCCTCGTACACAGACTTGTTTACAATGAAAACAACAGGACTCCCATGAGGCCCAGGTGATAGGGAGCGCAGGCTTTATACAAAGTACTTGAAGATCCTACACAGAGATTATTGCATTATTTTATTTGTGTAAAATCTTGTACTTTAACACAAAAGCTAATGGTTTGGTTATTGAGAATCATGAAGCTAGATTGTGTGTCTTCTTTGTTTTTAGATGCTGTTACATATTGGCTTAGTGATGCTTCTCTGCATCTCTGGAAGTAAATTGTGTATCATAGGAAAGTAGTATGATTGCATAACCTTACTTCACTTACTCACCAAGCTCGTCCTAATGCTATTACGGTTTAATTCCCTCCCTCCCACACATACATAACAGTAACCTACATAGTCAATGTCATCATCCAGGTCCTCCCGGTCCTTGGTGCGTGCGTTAACCTGGGGGAAGACGTCAGCCATCAACTGGCTCTGGGGGTTCGCCCCTCCAGCCTGCTCACTCTGGTGTCCAGGAGGGGGCTGGAGAAGCTGGGACAGTGGAGTCTTCCCATTACAGTCTTGGTGAATCCCTCCTAAGCCACCCAGATTGTCGAGCCCACCATCTCCACCTCCACTGATTACCATCCCCCCAGAGAAGCTCTTCTGCCTGGGGTTAGCATGAAGAATCATGGGGGGATGTGGGTGGTGTGGCGGAGGTGGAGGGTGTGGGGTTCCTGGGACCTGCAGCAGGTGGGGCAGCTCTAGTGATAGAGCTCTGCGTTCTCTCCTGGGCACAAAGTGGCCCGGGAGCATAGGGTGGGGAAGTTGAAGAGAGTTAGGAGCGACAGCAGGAGAGGAGAGAAGAGATTCTTCCTCATCTGGGTGGACATGATGGAGGTGCCGGTGTGGGGATGAGGAAGCACGGGGACCACGAATACGAAGGCTTCCTCCAACCACCCCTCCAAGACCACCCAGGCCATAGCCATAGAAGGTCCTTGCAGAGGTGGGGGTGAAGGCTGGACTAGCTGAGGGAGATGAGGAAGAGCAGGAGCGGCCGCCTCCCAGGCTATTCCAGCTGGAACGACGGGCCCACAAGGCCTGAGGCTGGGTAGACAGTGGGTGTCCCCAGTTGTGGTAAACCCGACCTGGATACTGAGAGAGAGAGAGAGGTTTCTTCCATCTCCTGTAATTCTGAGCTACATCCTGTCTGGATCTGCTCTGGACGTCTGATTTATTAACAAAAATGGATAAAAATAAATAGAACTCGACAACTACACGTACTTCTAGTAATCGAATAAATCATAATAAAGCAATGTAATCATATGCTATTGATCATATGAAAGCTGGAACTACCTCTGTGAGAGCAGCTCATACTTAAATTTGTAGTCAACTAAGTGGCCTAACATTTAATTAGCTGAGCAAGTAGTTGAAGTGAAAAACTTGCTGTTGCATATTATTGTTGTTCATATTAATAAGGCAATGAAATACTTTTGATATGCCACTGATTAAACACCACAGTGGTATTTATTAATAAAGGTATGAACTAACACACGATTTTCAGAGAAATTATCCATAATATTCCTTTCACACAGTTTCAGTCACATCAAAACATAATGACCAGTCAGTAAACCAACAAATTACAAACTGCCCAGCAACTATGTGTTTTCCAACCTCTCTTATTACAGTTATTTCAACTTACCACAGCCCTCTGCTCCAGGTTGGCCCTGCCAAGAGAAATAACACTGTTCTTCCTGGAGCCAAGAGCAAAGGTCAACCTCTCTCCTGGAAAAAGACCAGCAGGCAGTGAGGACAAGTCCAGGTGCCCATTTGGGGTCAGTGTACAGATTTTTGGGTCTGTAAGAAAAAGGGAGTGGACAGAACAAGATATAAGAAAGGAATGATAAAGGGAAGGAAGAAGAGTTAAGATGGACAAGTGGTGAAAACAGTTACAACAAGAATGAAAGAAAAAGCATTAAAAGAGACTTTCACTCCCTTTGCTTGCTTCTTCTCTGTTGGTGCCACGTAAACAGTACTTTGTATTCTCCATCAGTGTACACCATAAATGTCCTGAACTTACGTTACGGCCAGCTCAGAGAGACAGAGGGAAGTTTAATTTACAGTAAATCACATAACAGGAGCCAGAAGGGAGCTTGTAAAAACCAATGAATATCTGCCAGTGTTTTGTCCATTCTCAAATATATCTTTTCTTGGAATAGGTCTCAAGAAACATTAACATTCCTAATGTGTTTATTTTGGGTAAACTGCCATTTAAAAAGGTGCATATGAGCTCAGGAAGAACTAGGATCAGACATCATCAGAGGCATCCCTAGTGTGCTGTTAAATGCTTCTCTATACTGCATGATGCTTTGGCTGGTACCAGGGGAGTTTGCTTTTTTTATGCCGGCAGGGAAAGGAGGGGAGAGGAGTGGATGGAGAAGTGGCATCAGGCATGCACTTATTGAAGTTTGTTCTTACATTTCAGATTGATGCTTAGCAATGTTTGTTGTGGAAATTGGACAACAGGCAACATTTTTGATTTTTGATTCTGGAATGCTGAAAGGTTAGAAGATTGGTTACGTGCTGCACCTTTTGCAAATCAGATGTCAGTATCTACTAAAGGTAATGGTGTGAGATAATGCTTACTCTAGGATCAATTTTTAAAGCAACAATTTTGCGTCTTATAATTCAGTTGTAAATTTTTGTTACTGTGAAGTCATAAATACGCATTATTATACACTATCCATGCAACAAACCACATCTAGGGGTGAAATGTTCATATAATTTCAGTGTTGAGAAGAAAATCTTTATCAAACAATAAATGTAAGCTCTTAGAGGTATTTAATACCTGAGAGATGCAGAGAGTCTTTCTGCTTATCATTCTCCTCAAAATTACAGGAAGACCTGTCATCGTCTGAGTAAGAGCGGTTTGCATCGCCCTGTATCGGGGACAGTGACAGAAAATAAATGGGTGAGAGAGATAAAGAGAAAGGCAGAGAAGGGGAGGTCAAGCATGGCAAAGCATTAGAAAAGGCGAAGAAGCAAAGAGTGGGAGATAGAGCAAAAAGTGTAGAAAAACAATCAATCAATCAAGAGTTAATTTAAATGGGAACTGCCAGCCTTTTGTCCTCTCCTTACTACTCAACCATCTACTTTATTCATACATATGTATTTATTTAAACTGTACAACAAGATTATAACTTGTTAAAACCCACAAGAATCGAATAAATAAACACATGGACTGACTGTGCCAGAGCTAGTGTATCCCATATCACATTTGATTTCTTTAAATTGTGTATACTGTCCGATGCCCTAAGCCAAGATTGCTACCCATATCTTACCTCAGCCTGGAAACCCTCAACCAAGATGGCAACCAGTAAATTGAAGAGCACGTAGTTTCCAAATGTCATAAGAGCCACAAAATACAGAGCAGCACAGGGGGAGGTGGAGGCCATGCCATTGTACAGCACCATGTTCCAGTCCTCCTGAGTCAGAATCTACAGCAAATATACAAAGTGGAGTGGAGCAGGAATGCACACATATGACATTTACACGCACAAATGTGTATACAGGTACAAGACTTTGCACAAGCACATATGTTGAGAGTGTGTATGTTTAAAATATTTGTACCTGAAAGACAGTGACAATGGCCCAGAGCAGGGAGTCAAAGTTCTTCCTGTCAGGAACCGTGTCTCCTGCCTCTGTCTTAAGACTGAACTTACAACCAAATATGTGCATCCCCAGGATACTGAAACACAAAAAAAGGTTTTCCCCAATAACTCAGCTGCATGTGCTGTCGGAGAATAAGAATACAGTGCATTTATATTACTGAATTGTAGGTTGAAAAGATTCAGGGGGATTTAAGTATGTCATGTGCTCTATGCAAATATTCACAGAAGATGTACTCAGGATTGATATAAAACAGAATTACAATTAAATTAATGGAAATAGATTATCAAATGAAAGTTACAGAGTGAAAGAGAGAGAAATAGCACTGCATACACAGTGAGCTGGTTTCAAGAAGGTGCTCTCATAGTTTGAGAGCAATATTAATATTAATCATTAATAAACAAACCTTGCGTCTTTTCATACACGGCTATTTTCTAGACCATAGACTTAGAACATACACACACATACATTTAGATTAAGATACACAAAAGTGGTTATAAAGGGTACCCACGTATACAAAAACAAAAACATATAACCATTACAATCTTCTGTTCCTGTTTCATTCAAAGCTCTTTTTTCCATCTTCTACTCTCCTTTTTCCCTCCCGTGTGTTTCCTTTTACCTTCACCCATCATATTGTCATTCATCACTGTTTTTTTTTTAGAGCAATTATGAAAAGGCTTTCCTAAAAGCTACAGTGGCTGGATGGCCTAGTGCCACTTTTTTCAGGATAGCATTAGCTAGCTAAAAGCTCTGATGCCATCTGTCTTGGCACGCTTACAGTGTTTTTGATTGTTGTGCTGCAAGGCTGAAGAAGCTGGTCAGCAGGTGAGCATATACACACACACACACATATGGGGTCACAAACACACATGCACTCAAAAAAGATACAAGCAAGACTGGGGTAAAAGCATTCGCTGCTGTAAAATTCATATCTATCTTGTAGAAATTATTGAACTTGCAACAATTACAATAAATTATTCAAATAACAATAATTCTGTTAATAATACCTTTACATTTTGATATCGTCCACAAAGGCAGAATGGGAGGGAAAACAAAGCAGGGTTGTGTATGTGTGTGTGTGTGTGTGTGCGTGTGTATGCTGGGGGAGGTTAACAAGAGGAGCAATTAGGCTGAATGATTATGTTCTTGTAAATTACAGTTTTCAGAATCTGCATTGCAATATTCATTTTGGTGCAATAGTAATGCTGTACTTCATCTTTAATTGATACATGTAATTTAAGAGGATAATTCTGAAAAATATTAGGACAGCTCACCCTGTCCATTTCTTAGATTTTGCAGTTGACCCACTGGAATGATTGGTATGATTTTTTACTGAATTCATGTAAAGGCAAAGCATAGCTAAAGGTGTACTACTAACGATTTTTACAGTCAAAAGTAGTAATATACATGTCAGTTTTAAATTAAACTAAATTATCACTATGCCAGCACAATTTGAGATCGGTGTGTAAAAGTTACTAATTGTTTATTATTGCAGGCAGCACGGTGGTGCAGTGGTCAGCACTGTTGCCTCAAAGTAAGAAGTACTTGGTTCAAAACCCCAGTTTGTCCAGGGCCATTTGCATGTTCTTTCCATTTCCTCTGGGTACTCCGGCTTCCTCCCACAGTCCAAAAACATGCAGGCTCGGTTCATTAGCGATTTTAAATTGTCTATAGGTGTGAATGTTAGCGTGAATGGTTGTTTGATAGACTGGCGACAAGTCCAGGGTGTATCCCTGCGTCTCAGCTGGGAATTGCTCCAGCCTCCCCGTAATCCTCAAAAAGATAGGCGGTAGAGTTAATGGATGGCCAGAGGGTTTATTGTTATCATTGTTCTTTAGCCCAAAGCCTATCTGTCGTATTTAATGGAATTTCAAATGCTTGATGTAGTCAAATATACTGTTGACAGACAACCAAGTTAAGGTACTCGTAACTTTCATGGTTGAAGTAATGCTGGAGAGGGGAGGTCAGAAACAAAATCCTTGACGCAGATGAGACGCAGTTTGAGCAAAAAGGATTAAAATAGTTAATCTTATTACTTTGTACAAACTGTGTTCAGGCTTTTTGCTTTGGCTGCCTGCACCATGTTCAACTATGATACTTTGCTTTAATCTGCTGATAATCTATCATGTCTTTATTTTTGTATTCAGAGGTCTGGAGTGGCAAGAAAACAACCTGTCTTAGGCTGTTAAACTATCAGTGCTAATAACAGTACTGCACGGTGCTCATATACATGTATATATACATTATGTGTATATACACAGAGACATACACAGCACAATCTCTGTTCTCCTACTCTGCACATTCTTACTGAGTAGGAGATAAGAGAGCAGGTCTACCATATAAAGAGTATGGTTTAGACCTGCTTTACATGAAAAGTGCCCTGAGATAATCTCTTATGATTTGGCGCCATATAAATAAAATTGAATTGAATTGAACTGAATTATTTACACTTTCGTCTCCTCTCAGTTTTTGTTTATTTCTTTTCTCTGTGCCATATTCCACATTAATGCATAACCCTCAGCCCCTCTGTTACCTGAAGATGAAAATGAACAGCATAAGCAGCATACAGAAGGTGGCCACGTTGTCCATAGTCTTCATCAGCACTACCAGCTGCCGCCTCAGCGCAGGCATGAACCTCACCAGCTTAATGACCCTCAGCAGCCTGAAGGTCCTCAGCACTGACAGACCGCCGTCTGCCTGGCCAATGATCTCACACACACTGGGGTGTGTGTTGAATTGCATGGATGTGGACATGTGTGTATAACAGCATGAGGTAGAGAGAAAGTGGTAGAGGAAAACGTTGTTATAATCGGGCAACGTGGGGAGAGAAAAATTAAAAAAATAAATATAAATCAATAGAAAGGAGGGAAAGAGAAGATAAGAGAAGATCAGATAAGAGGACAAGACAGTTTTTATAATAAATAACACTACTGTACATTTTCAAGATAAAGAAATTCTGACTCTGTGACCATACATAATCCATAGTGGTGCGATAAGGAATATCACTGCATTTTGCATATTTTATCCCCGTGCTTTCAGACAATTCCTATATTAAACATTTGTCACATAAAAGAAACAGTGTAGTTAAATTTAAAGCTTCATGGGGAGTAGACCAAAAAAGATGGATTGGCACTACTAACAGAGTTACTTTCTGGACATGAAGAAATGTCCAGAATAGTCCAGACTGTTTTGACAAAACATTGCATTTTTTGTAGTGTACAGTGGAGCGTTTTAGAGCTGCATATGTCAGTGTCTGTATTTGGTTTTGAGATACAGTACTTGATTAGTTCATCGGCAGAAAATGGATCTGCTACTATACTGATAAGCGATTGTTTGCTGTTTTAGACTGTTAATCGGACAAAACAGACATTTCCTTAAAACTATAATGTGGATTTTTCTCTCTTTTCTGACATTCAATGGACACAATATACACTGTGTAAATATTATTTCTCAGTTATTACATTTTCATTATACACTGACTAAATGGCAGCCTAATTTAACAATTAGCAGCCATTTTGTAGATTACAGACCTGATGATGACAATGATGCCATCAAAGATGTTATAGGGGTTCCTCAGGTACTCAAAGAAGCCAAAAGCGGTCAACTTGAGGATCATCTCCAGGGTAAACATGCTGGTGAAGACAATGTTGCAGATCTCCAGGACATTGGTCAGCTCTTCAGGCTGGGTGGAGAGGGTAGGAGGTGGGGGAGGTCACAGAAACAGAAAAACAAAATTAAAAGAGCAAGTAAGATGTGGAAGTGGTTATAGAAAGAGTGGCACAAAGAATGGTAGGCAAAAGATAATCAAGGGTAGAGGTGCAAACATTCCAAGTTAAAACAGAGCAGTGACACAAAGAGAGAGGCAGGTACAGAAAAAGAGATAAAAACATAGATGATATTAAACAACGGCTTTGCAATCACAACTACCACAACAAAAGAAACGGGAGCCACTGCGAAGGAAACAACTGTGTATGCTTCACATTCCTCGGCCTGTGTTGAAAATGCTGTCACTCAAACTGTCAGTCCCTTGAAAAGTTAGATCTCCCCTACCTGGCAAATAAAATTAACACAGAAACCTTGTCATAGATGGCAACAGACATAGAGGAAGGGAAGAGACTGAAAAACAGGGAAACAAATTGTATTCTTTTTTTTTTTTTTTTAACCGCAGCTGTGAAACAGTGAAATTGTAAAGAAAAAAAAACTCACATCAGCAGATATGAATAGCAAAATGAGAAAGTGATTGGAGAGCATGTAGTGTCTGTGTAGCACGTACTGTCAAACACTAGCTGAATCGTAGAGCATGTTTTCTGGAACTGGCAAAGGAACACATACGAACCACACACACAAAAAACAAATGCACATTCATGCTACACTCAATCCTGGGTTTATGTCCATTTGTATGTGCGTGTGAACAAGCAGACTGACTTTATGCAAGTATACTTTGTGTTTGTCTGTGCGCGCACGTGTGTGTGTGTGTGTGTGTGTGTCAGAATATGTGTTATGCACAATATGGATCAGATGCTTTCTCTGATATCCCCCCCTGTGAATTTCACTTTCAAAGCCAGCAGAGAAACAGCCAGCTTGCCCTGCCAAAGTTAGCAAACCATGTCAGAGAAAAACACACTCAAAGCCCTCCCCTCCTCTAATCCGTTTTTTCTCCCAATCTATCTCTATCCCCCTAGTTCTCAATGCTTTATTCTTCCTCTTTCAGAGTCTCATTATCAGGCAGACCCATCTCTTCCCAATCAATATCCTCCTGTCGCTCAGAGGAGAGAGAATGGGAGAGGAAGAACCTGGCCGAAGGAGAGGGAAAGAGGAGAAAGCAGAGGGATAGTTTGGGAGTTGATGATAACATGAAGGGTGAGGAGAGGAGAGAATAATACTTGATTAGGGTTGAGAAAGAGCAAGAATGATAAAAGGGATGCAAGGAAAGGAAATAAGCTCCGAAAACCAGCCTATATCTCATGAGCTTGGTTTTAACTACAATGTTTCGGTCTGGAAAAGATCTACTGAGACACACTTGAGTTCAGGAACTTGAAGCTGGACCCATCAGTGGACTACAGACTGGTTGAGATGATGATATGATTCGCCTCTAAAATATCCAAAATGTCATGAAACAAACATAAGGGGTGCTAATACAACTACTGCTGTAGATGAGTTGTAGTAGGAAATATGGAATGTAGGGATAAATGTACACAGATGAACAAACACAAATAAGTTTTATCCCTTCGCAGTTAGCTCTAACCTTGACCTATGTCCAGACTTCCCTCACCAGTCCAGAGTACAAACACAGGATATGAGATTTATTGTTATTGACAGAAACATCACATCCCTTGACATCACAGTTTAACTCAGACAAAATACCATCATTCCACCCTCTCCTTGCTTTCTCCCTCCTCTCTGCTTTCCTTCTTCTTGCCCAAATTGCCTTTTATTCCCTTACCACGTTGTCTTCATATTCTTGTACCTGTGTTCTCCCATGTTACTTCACCGCCCTTCCTGTACTATCCATCTCCTGAATAATATTTCATATTTTATCCAGCAATACAAATATCCTTCCTCTGTTTCTCTCTTGAAATATGTCAGCGTGTGAATGTTGCTTGAATATGAATGAATGAATGAGCTACAAGTTCCGAGCCTGAATTCCAATTTGCCAATTTCTTTTCCACACAAAAATATACAGACATGAACACCCTTAACACAAATGCAAATAGGCATTTGGCAAAAATCATGTGCCGCATCATTTGATGAATTGGTGATTAATAATCCAACATAAATTGTCATAGGTAATAATCAAAAATTGCAAAGTCATACCTATGCAGAAAAATCCGCATTTTTTGACATGAGCATTTCCCTTAAGCAGGGAGTGTGGTGCAAGTAAGGCAGCTCTGCGGTTATTCATTCTTCGGGAAGAAGCACATCAGCTTCAGAGTTCCTGTTTTAGAATAAAATTGCATAAGGTACTACTGCAGAGAAGAAACAAACACTTGTATCACTGCTTCTGTGCCAGACTGTGGAAATTGAGGAGAGAGAAAGACTCGAAAGACACGCAGACAATGCGTCTGTCATCCAAATGTGTACGTGTTTCTGAATACATGTCTACTTTGAAACGCACACACTCACTCATGCACAGAATCACACAGGGAATTGAGCTTAAAACTGCTGTGTAACCGGCGTCTGCCTCGCTCGTCCACTCTCACTCGTCTCTTCCTCTTCCTTCCCCCCACAACCCTCATTTATTTTTAGAGTCTTCAGAGATGAGAGAAAGCAGCTACTCTGTACACTGTCAAAGAGTGAGTGGGTGGATAAGAGAGACAGAAAGAGAGGGATAGAGAGAAAAGTGGGGGCACGGAGGGTGAAACTCAGGGAGGTAAAACAGAGTCAGAGAGTAGATGAGACACTTGGGGTATGGCAGGAAGGACGGAAGGAAGGAAGACAGCGAGGAACAAAAGAACAAGTGGGGGAATGCGCAAAGGAGAAGTGCACATTGGGATTTATGGAGAAAATAAGGGGAGACGGGTGGAAGTAAAATTGGCAAGGGAGAAAGCAGAGGAGAAAGAGAAAAAAGTGAGCAGAGGAAACGGAATGATGGGTTGAGAGAGAGGGAAATGAAGGAAAAAGAAAGAGCTGTTTAATGTAACAGCTTGTGAGTGTATGTGCCTGCATGTGTTCCTGTTGGTGAATGCGCAAAATTTAAAAATGTATTTGTTTATCTGCATGCACACACTGGATACAAGTGAACGTGTATTGTGTATTTGAGCATGCGTCTATGATTTATGTTTGTATGTGTGCGCGTGTACTTTTGGCAGGTTTCTCCCCTCTTGCTCTCAGACACCTGCCTTGTCTGCCTCTGAGGAGCCTGGCCAATGTTGAAAAGCCAGCGCGGTTTTGTCTACCGCTAGGCTAAATGTTTACACCTCTGTCAGGAAACTGCATGGCAGTGATGCTACACTCCCACACTCATCCTCCCAAATGTCATCTGCTATTATGATATTTCTAGCTGCAATGCTTCATCAGCAGTGATAGTGGTCTACATGTTGAGGCTGTGGTGATTTGTGGGGGTGAAAGGGGAGCGAGAAATGATTAAGCTAACACACTCTATTGACACTATAGTATGTCAGTCTAACGGATTAAAGGCAATGCATATTCCTGTAAGGATGGCAAGGACTACTGTATTTACAAATTTCCAAAATATTCCCTATATACCCAGTCCCCAATAACAACCTGGAACCAAAAGTAGTTAAAAAAACTGAACACTGGGTGTACATTTCCATAAAAGTATTTCCATCAATAAACATTGTCCTACTATACTCACAAGTCTAAGTAGCTTTTTTTTTAAACAAAACTACTGTTCTTACTGTTCTTCTTCTCTTAGATCATTGACGGCAATCCTATTTTGCTTTTCTCAATGGATATTAGCCTGATGTCAATGAAACGCAACACTCTCTGTGGAAATTTCACAACAAAAGCAAGGAGATTATGGCCTCTGAATAACTGGTATGCTTTTAATGTGAAAGACATCGAAGAAGTGTTGAGTTTGAAGCCCATAGCAGCAACAGCAAATTAAAACAGCAGATGGAAGTTAAAACAGAGAGGGTTCAAACTCAAAATGATCAAATATATTTGTAAAAAGAAATTATCACCGCATAAACAGTTAGTAACAATATTAATCTGACAGCACTGATGATAGAATATTACCTGGTTATGGTGCTCAATGCCCATGCTGATGGTGTTGATGAGAATAGCAATCATAATGCCCCTGCTGAAGTACTTGCTCTCCACAATGCCCCAAAGTTTCCTCCTCATATCGTTCCAAATGTCCTTACAATGTCCAAAGCATGTCCTCTTCCTCCTCCTCTTCCTCTCCCCATCTCCCCTCTCCTCTAAGTGGTTCTCTTCCTTGCATGTCTCATTCACGGCATCCTCCTCATCTTCCTCCTCGTTGGCAGAGTCTCCCACAGCTCTTGCCCCCTCTTTCAGTGACAGTGCACATATAGGGCAGTCCTCTGGATTTTGAGGAACAGACAGACTGATGGAGTTTTCCAGTGGCTGAGAGTCGTGGTCTTGCTTGCTTTGGTGCGGACAATGGGATGCTAGAGAGATGCAGAGACAAGAGTAAAAATAATATGAGACTTCGGATGCAATTTACTTTCAGATTTAAACGTTCTTTTGCAATGCAGAATATACAGGATTCAGTATTTGCAACTGTTGCAAAAGTTGAATATATTTATTTTTATATGAGAATTTCAGTGACCACAGAAACTAACATTCGGTATGTTAAATAGAAAGTATACATAGGGAAACAGAATGAGAAGATACATAAAATATAAATTATTTTTTGGACAGTATGAGCTTGACCTTGCTAAAAATAAACAAAGTACATCACTGTAAAATAACATCTGTCAAAATGCAGCCATACTTGCAATCAAATCCAGTTTGTGGCCAGACCATATTTCAGTTAACTCACCATCCACCATTCTGTTGTATATCATGTTTTTCCAAGTGGCTAAACTATATTCAATTCTTATTGTCTGAAAAAAAAGGCTATGTCAAATGTTACATAAATAAGACATATTCAGATTTCATTTTCTGAGACCCTGCTACTCACCTCTTGGGTGCCTCGAATGATGCCGCTCCCCGTTCAGATTCCCCCCACCGCGCCTGTTACCCCTGCCTCCAGCAGCTGGCGGGGGCTTGCCCCTCAGCGTGTAGTAAAGAGCTGCCGATCTCCTCTTAGCCTTGCGGAGGACATGGCAGACCAGCTGGAAGATCTCCTCGTAGCAATCTCCTGGCTCAGCCATGCTGGCCAAGGTGGAGGAGGACAGGCATTGGGCCCTTTGCTCCTGCATCAGCTGGTGTTCCCGCTGTTTGGTCTCTGAGAACTGAGTGGCAATAACCACCAGGCACAGGTTGATCATGAAGAATGAACCAATCTGGATAGATATGGAACAACAAGCAGAAAATTAGACTATGCAGGGATATGAAACTTGGTGGGTGAGTTAAGATGTTCAGTACATGGAGTGAGATAAAGCCGGTGCAACTAATGGAAAATGACTACAGGGAACATTAGCTAATCTGGCATATATTTGGCCCAAAGAATGAACTGCTTTGTGTAAAAGAAAAAGGCCTAAAGAGTTAGTGCAGAAATTAGGATTTAAAAAACTCAACTGAGAATTAACCCTATGGAAGCCTACGGCTACAGATGTTGCTCATTTAAGGAAATATTTGAAGACGTGTGATGTTTTTCATCAGGTTTACAGACTTGCAGATTCTAATAATATGTGCCAATCCCACTGTTGAAATGTTAGGACACATGCTAAAGGTCTCCGAGGGCTGGCGTCCCGCCAAACCAAGGCTGATTGAAACAGACAGACAGAGTCAACACATACACAAAGAACAGTTCAGCGTGTGGCTATCTTTCTCTTTCTCTCTTTTTATTCTATGCCTCTGACTTGACTTAACTTTCCCTTTCACCCCTACTACAAATCAATATCCTTCTCTACTTTTCTCATTCCCATAAGCCCATCATGTACATTTCATTCATTATCAGTCAATGTCTCTATTTTTTACTAATTTTTTCCACAAAAAAGCTTCCATTTTCTTAACGTGAGTCAAATTGAGGGTTTGGAAGGGGAAGAGATCGGGTGCGCTGTGAATGGTACGTGTTGGCTGACTGTTTTAGAGGCAATAATGGGTATCACTACAGGATTGCTGAATGGGCTTTTACTGGACTACTCCGAGCTGGTTATGGAACAATGATTCGATCAATAATGTTTAATGTTGAACAACTCAAGAACCTGCTGGATGGATAGAGATGCTTGTAGCAGAGTGTCGGTTATGTTCATTACAAATCTGAACATGTATCCATCTCTCTCCTTGGAAAAGCTCTCAGACAGACACATATTGATAACACACACGGATACCCATATACACCTACAGGGCCAAAACATTTGGAGCAGGAACACTCAACAAATCATCCATAGATATAAAAATCCAAACTTAATGACCTTCCACCCATAGCCTTTCATCCACAGTGATCAAAGATGCAGAGCAAAGTGAAGGAGAGAGTGAAGAAGCTGGGAGGAAAAAGAAGGAGGGACCTCAGAGATATTCACACAGATAGAAAGAGAGATGAATCATTAATGGGAGGGGTGTGTGTGTGTTTGTGTGTGTGTGTGTGTGTGTGTGTGTGGGGAGAGGGAGGAGTGATGCCCATCTGTGGCCCGTGGGTCCAAGCAGGCCTGCAGGTGTGTGGGGCTTTGATTTCCCTCCAGGCTTGCATCTGTGTGAGTGTGTGTGCCTATTCTATGATTCTGATCAGTAGACAGCTTTGCGCATAATCAGGGAGGGCAGCCCAATATCACGCATTTAGATGATCCCTCATTTTTTCCGGGGAGTATACATGCAAGCAAACACACTCACACACACATGCACATATGTGTGTAGACAAACAAATGTGTGTAGACAAACACTCGGTAACACAAATTAAGATGGCAGGCTTAGCTTACAGCTGATTCTATGTGTCTGTGTGCCTCCATGCAGCAGCTGTCACATACATTTATTTGTATAAATATTCTCTCTTTCTCTGAAACACACTGACACACACACACAGACACACACACACACACACACACACACACACACACACACACTCACACACACACACACACACACACACACACACACACACAAAATCTCCTAATAATTGCCCTCTTGGTAGCACTTAGCTCTAGAAACTTTAATCCATTTACTCATACTGTGTAATGTGACATTTAGACATTTGGTTACACGACAGTATATCAAGTATCAAGCAGATAGGGATAAGCTGTGTTTGACACTGTGGAGGTCAAACTTCTCTTTGTCTCTGAGTTTTATATCCCAAGAACACACACATACGGGATCAACTAACAACTAGCTTTAAAGAGCAGGGTACAAAAACTTAATGACACAACACACATGCACACAGGGAAAAAATCTGACAAGTGTAAGAGAAAAAAGAAAGGACAACAAAAAAGAAAGAATGAGAGAGTCAAGTTGACCCTAACTGTGTGAACAGCACTTTAGGGGCCCAAGGAAGTGCCAGACCAAAAACTCCTCATAAGGTCAACAACATTACCAAAGCAGCAAAAGTGATTAAGCTGTAATGTGACACTATGTCAACTATCTTCCAAAAGGTTCTTACACTTGCAATGCCAACCTCAGGTCCAATCTGCCAAAAAGGGGAGGAAATTTACAGCTGCAGTCACAATTCCAATTATCGCCTCAGTGGAATAAGGCAAATGTTGGGGGTATAAAGTAGGTGGCAAAAAATGTTTTGTAGGGCGGGTCTTGCACTCTCAAGTTTTGTTCCCTCTCATTATCGTTTAGTGCAGAAATTGTAGAGTGTCCTTGTGACTGACTGGTGTGTTTGAATTCTTTACTTTCATCTTCTTTATTCACCTTGCATTCATTCATTTAGTCACACTTTTATTTCTTTACCATTATTTTGTAGTTCTCCTCTCTTGCCTCCTTTCATCTCCTGTGTTGTTTTCTTGATCTCATTTTCAAGCTTTACAAAAGGCTGTATGTCTATGTTTTATTGTGTTCACCTGCCGGTGGGAAAGTACAGCATGTGGGACTTCTATTGTGTATCTGCTGCTACACAGAGTGACTGAATGCCGTTTTACAGACAGCCAATGGCACTTGAATGCGGAATTAAACAACATTCATTGTGCCGCTATCTGGCACTGCATGCAAAAAGCTGATCTAGCTCTTGCAATCGGTGTGCATACAGTACTTTCTTCCTTTTGGTCCATACATTTTCTGGTCTTTTTCAGCTGTCCTTGCTCTTCTTCCCTCCCTTTTTTCTTGCTCACCACCAAAGATAAATTTATGTAACATCCACCACCTTCCCTTCCTCCCGCAGACATTGATTGTCGACAGTCCTCTATGCCACTATTGATTTTCATAAGTCTATTAACACTTCAGTCCACCACTCAGGAAATATCCTCATTCAATTTATTGATAGCAGGAGACAACTGATGTCCACGAGTATTGGAAATGTTATAAGGCATTTTTACCTCCAAAGTGTATAACTACAGTTACATTTCATTCTTTATTTGTTAATTAAACCACACTGCACAGTGGATGTGTCAGGTGCTAGGAAGGTAGTGTACTAATAATTCAAAAAAATGCAGTCATAAATTTTACTTACAATGATGAGTAAGATGAAGTAGATGAAGTTGTAGAAGGAGTGGGCATCCATTACATAATACATGATCTCTACCCAGCCCTCCAGAGTGATCACCTAGGAGGAGAGATTCGACTTGAGTGTTAATATTTACAAGTTAAGTGCCAGGGCTTCCTCAGCAGAATATAATTGCAAAAAAGCTTTACTTTAACAAATATTTACCTACTAGTGGAGTAGAGTTTGCATCACATGTTTAAATCCAATGCACTGTTCTGAATTCATTCAGTCTTAACAATATAACATAACTAACTCTTAAATAAAAAAAATAAAGAATAAAAAATACTGATTTAGTGCTTGAGTGAGTTTAAGAGGAATGACTGGATTTAAATAGTTCAAAATGGCATCAGCCTTTTAAACACATCTCCACATACAAATACATCTTTTAATAAAAGACTTTGGAATACACCTAAAAAAATATTTATTTACAATTATCATATTAAAGGATCAGGACCCCATGACAAAGCTCACTAGTTTCCACGCTCAAAGGGATCATACCTGAAAAATTACAATCCAGGCGTAGACAATGTTGTCAAAGTTGATGGCACCTTTGTGGGGGTTACTATTCCCTGTGTGGCAGCGAGTGTAATACTGGTTCCAGTTGATGCACAGACCCATTGCTTCACCAGCACTGCCGTTGGCCAGTGGCTCAGGACTCAGGCCCAGAGCCTGTCTGTGGAGCGCATCCTCCTTGTCCAAGCAGCATGTGCGGCCTCCTTCGCGCCTTGCCGGCACATCAGAACATGACATGATGCCGTTATCAGATACCAAGGAGCAGATGAAGGGGCGTTCATCATCCTCCTCAGGCTGATAGTACGGAGCGGGTAGCGTCATACCTGAAGACCTGTAGTAAGGACAAAGGGAGACACTAAGTAAATTTGTTATGGACTAGAATCTGTATTCATGATGTAGTACATAATATATTTCTATCATATTTCATTACTAAACTTCATTTGGAGAGTTCCATGAGGATTTCAGTGAAAGAGGGACAGTCAAGAGGGAGCAAGAGGGGGAATATGAAATGAGAGACGTTATATAGTGCACTCGATGAGGTAAACCCCCAGAAGTACCCAACCAAGCCTCTGGGATAAATGCAGCATTGAAAGTGAGCAGGTGAATGAGAAAATGAAAATGATCCTGCATGTGCAGGGAGTATACAGTATACACTCTCTCTTCCACTCTCACATATACACACAACCATATCATTACATTATTATACATACACCGTTCACGCCTTCTTTTCATTTTTTACATGTCCCTGTCTCTTTTAACCCTTTTTTTCTACAATGCAGTCCAACTGAAACACACACACACACACACACACACACAGACACACACACACACACACACACACACACACACACACACACACACACACACACACACACACACACACACACACACACACACACACACACACACACACACACAAGAAAGGAGGAGATGCAGAAGCTGTTGACTTTAGTTGACCAATAACTGGATCACTATGGAGCTGTAACTGATATAAGCAGTATGTGTGTGTGTTAGAGAAAAGCCTGACCTAGCAGTTAACTAGCAAACGCATCGTAAAGCTAGTGCAGCAAACCAAAGGCATGCTGACCGGTGTGGTAAACAGGGGTTTGGTCGTGGGTTGGTTTGATCATGAAAAAATGAGTGTCACGAGGAGAAATCCAGCAACAAGTTTGTGAGTTCATAAACTACTCTATTAAACTTTGTTAGTCTGAGTAAGTGAACCAGAGAATAAGAATTAATTTTGTATTAATACGTTGAAGTTGCCTTTGCCAAAGGAAGGGTCACTGAATCCTACAGCAGTACCACTCACATTTTTATTTTGTTTACTCCTGTCTGCGAATGGGTCAGGAGGGTTAAAACCCATGCATCCATTGTTATAACCCCAAGGAGCCCTGGTGAGAGTGTTCCAAACAGCCATGAGTGCATTAAGTGACTTATTTTGCTTCATTTATATGTAAACCTTTGCCTTCAATGTCTCATAACTACTCAACCAAGACAGAAAGAGCTGCATTCTTTTGCAAATTCAACCCACGTGCAAATTCTATCCATGTTTTACTCAAAACTCTACCATTTTTCGTAAAAAGTAAAATACACTTAACAAAGGTTTGCTACAAGTTGGCAGCACTGATCGTGATCCAGGTATCCAACAGGAGAATCAGGTTTAGGTTTGTTTCAGTTGGTAGCAATAAGCTTATTCCCACAATGCCTTGCAAGTATTTAATTGGTCTGCTCTTGACAAAGCAGAAATAACAAGTCAGTTCTGCCATTTGAAAAAGGGACAGCCCTACGCTGCTGCCCTGATTACCCTGCTGAACACACGGACCTAATTTGACTGGGACTGTGATAGGTAGCGATAATCATACATCACTTTCTGAGATGCAAAATTATGTTCAGAAGTGCAGGATTTTAATGAGTGCCAATAAGTTACTGGACGGGAGCTCTGAAATATCCATACACTCTATCTTCTAATCGAAACAACATGTATTTTAATTTCATCCTTGTTTTCTTAAAAATCAGGCTGTTCTCTCTTCATGTATACAACAGGATCTTTATGGGATGTCCCGATACAGAAGCAGCTGTATAATTTGTCCTCAAAGATACAGGCAAAACAAAA